>NW_007578067.1:236380-248975 GCF_000690725.1 Stegastes partitus | reverse complement strand
CTCAGATTTGGATCATTTCAGCGACAGAATCACAGGCGAGTGGTTCAAAACCGTCTGAATGGTCTGATTTTACTGATTTACTGCATCCGTCTGCAGGCCAGTCGCTCCGTTACATGAACATCCGGAAGCAGAACTCGGAGCTCCGTGTCTCCGTGCTGCTGCCGGGTTCGGCCGGTCGGAGGACAGATGTTGGCTTACGTAACGACGGCAGCTCTAATCCCGCTAACATCTCCCCGCGGCCGCCTCGTCGCCAAGCCTCTGGCCGAGCCAGACGGCCTCGAGGCACCTCCTTCTTGGCGGGCAGAGCTTTTACAGCTCCACTGGAAGGCGATCATCGGCGTTTGTCAGCGAGGGGACGATCGGATGGAAGGTTCGGCGGACAAACGGAATCATGACAACGAGCTGCAGCTGAGCAACAAAGACCGAACCGGCCTCGATATCGAGATGCATGCTCCAGAGATCAGCTCATGTTTACGTCCAGCAGCTCGATCCAATCACGCCTGACCATCTTAGATTTGTCTGATTTACTGACTAAAGACGTGTACGTGTGGTGTTCAATGGTTCAGTCCTGCTCTGATAGAATAAAACAAACCAGTTATGTGATGGTGGGAATGTGGAAGATTAGAAAAGTCTCAAGAAAAAAGGCTAAAGAAGCTTGAATCTGAGTAATTTAACAACTGATCATGAAATTAGCTGCTGATTAATCTAATAGTTGGAACTAAAGGCCTGAGATCGAGTCTGGAAACAGGAAACTGCTGCAGCTCGACAACAACAACATGTCAAGTTGCGTCTAAAATATCAGAACCGGTTTGTCATCCAGCGCAACTCTGCAGGAAGAAATAAAAAGCCAAAAGCCATCCAGTGTGTTCAGCAAACCGGCGACTGAGTGGCAGCGGCACCGACAATAAACTGGACTTTTCCCACGTTGCATCATCCTCCACCTCAGTCAAAGAAAAGAGAAAAAAAACTGCATTTACAGCTTATTTTCCCTCCACAGCTTGTATCTTCACGCTTCGCTTTGCTTCTCTAATCAATGTCAATGAAAAGATTTTACAAGACAAGAAAAAAAAAAAAGGATGAATCTTCCCTTGACCACGTTTTATTTTTAAGTTTTTTACGACGGGAGCCTCGTGAATTCTACCGGTGACATCACCTGCTGTTGCTGCGAGGAAGGCCACGGTCTAGCAGAGCAAGAAATGCAGCAATTTCTTTCCTGAGACGGCGTGTCAACCTTCAAACAGCTGTTCAGGAGTGCTGCAGCCTCTTTTCTTGTGTGAGTTGCCGAAAAGTGCTTTAAGACTAGAAAACCTTTTCCTCTGAAGCCGTCGGGGCTGAAAGGAAACATCTACCGCGTCGCGATCCGTCGGGAGTGAATGGTGAGAGGGTTCGGTTTGAATCGGGGAAGTAGAGGACGGAGCTCAGTCGCCAGGTTTTAATGTAAAGAACAATTCGTTATTCTGCATTATCAGCCGACTTCTTTGCGGTTTATCGGTTTTTCTTGGGCGTCTTCAGGTGAAAACAGACGCTACGACTACAGTACAATTAAACCTAAAGCTTGTAAATGCAGAATGTTATATAAACATCACTAAACTTGCTTCATCAGTGAACCTGGTCGGGGTTCTCGCTTCATCTTTTTGCATGAAAAAGATTCGTAGCATCATTATGCTAAAGATGCTAAAGACAGAAAACTCTTCACTTAACGTTCACACGTTTGGATTCTTAAATTTAGCTTAAGTTCTTCCTGGTGCCAATATGCTGCTTCGTTTTCAACCAAACCGGGTAACCGTCGGACACAGCAGAGTCACTAATAAGTTCTTGGTTGCGTTAATTTGTGCAGAATTTTTCTTTTTTTTTCTTTTTTTGCAAGATCTGCTCAGGGCAAAGAGTCTATATATCTTTTTCTTTTAAACCAGACATAGAATAAAGTGATCTGGATGAAATATTGTGATTTTGAGCTTAGATTTTGGTTAATTTTACTGACGGGATGACATTTTTTTTTTTGTTTTTGTTTCTGGCTCTGACATGAGAATATTTTTGTGATTCTTTTAAACATCCACGTGTTTTCAAACCCGCCGGCAGGATTCAGGGTTCAATTAGTTCCCGTTCATAGCGATCTCCTGTACGTTCTGTACCTCCACATTGCTGCCACAGCGCCACCTCCTCGACACCGAGACCTTCTCATGAAGATTTAATAAGAGAAATTAAAGCAAAGGCTTTAATAAATCCAGTCAGCAGGTCTGCGGGAGCCGAATCATGTTCCTCCAGATTTATTTCGTTGACTTATCCCTAATCCTTGAACCTGAAAGAGGAAACCGGGTCTTCCACGACATCTCTGATTCATGTTTCACCCACAAAGGCGCAATTGAATGCACCACGGCACATGCTAGACATGCTAAGCTAACTCGTGGCGCCAGGTCGCTTTAGGTCCTGTATATCCTTACCGCCGTGCATCCTTGTCTTCGCGACAGGAAGCTTTTATCTTTTACATACACAAAGCCGACAGCAGAGCCTTTAAACTACACAGCGACACCCCGAACGCATCAAAGCAAACCGCTGGAGGAAGGCAAACAGAATAATCTGTGGAGAAACACAAACGCATCGCAGGTCAGGTGGTGTGGTAAAGCTCGCAGCGACGGTTAAAATGACACAAAAACCCAACGCGAAGACGACCTTGGGTCCGTTTAACGGTGAACAAGAGTCTCTGGAGTTAATCAGGTGGGTTTTACAGCTGACGAGTCACATTAACAGTCTCCGACCTTTAATTCCTGCTTTTGTCGCAATAAGCAGCAGCTGATAACAAAGAGGTCAGACGGTGAAAGTAACCAGAGAAAGAGACGATAATAAGTGCAGTGATCGGTTCTGCTGCTTGTTTTACTGTTTAACGGGAGTTTTTCATCCGGCGTCGTGTCGGCAAAAGCACTCTAAAGATTAGTTTAAACCGTTTTTTAGACGGTGCTGCGATAAATCTGATAAACATTCGGCCATTTTTACATTAATGTTCCTCAGAAGAAAAAAAAAAACACAATAACTATATCTGCTCTACAGTACATCAAGGGATGTATAAAACATAATAACACAGTAAAAAAAAAAAAAAAAGAAGAAGACAAAACTAACAGTATAACGATAGTCGAACTAGAACTTCACAGACGGTAAAATAAAAGATGGAAATAGGACAAAGCTGTGCAATGACAGGCCAATAAAAACCATAGAAGAAAGCATCCAAAGTAAAGTGAAATCTACATTGTGCATGAGTTGTAGTCATGTGTAAATATTATAGGTCACCTGGAGACGATCACTGTGTATTGTTGGATGATAGATACTTAATAAACCCAGAAGAAAGACACCTGGGAGCAACGAACTGAACTTCAACACGTTGGCTGCATTTATTATTGACGAATGGAAAGTTTAATTTTATGAGTCTTTTCCTCCCTGCCATGTATTTGGATAAACGTGGAAAAATATTCAAATCTATTCACAAAACTCCAAATATGTCACTTGTGAGTGTGCGTTAATGTGAAAATCCGTCTGTAATGTGCAGGTCTGAAGGTGTTTCTAGATCAACGCGACTCAATAACTGCTTAAAGAATCGTCGTGACGTTTTCTGCAGACGTTCTTTATCCCCAGAGGGTGAATCCCGCCAACGATCTCTTCGATCACTGCCAGCTGGTTGAAGAATGAAGCCTGGAGGTCCAACGTCCAGAAAAAAAAAAAAGAATCCAAGCAGCAGAACATATCCTGACTTTTAGTCCAAAGAACAGCAGCATTGCTCATTTTCAAAGTCCGTAACATCAGGATCACACAACAACACCACTAAATTATCTCGTGTTTCTGTGTCCGATACGAATCCCTCGTTTTCCGGTTCCTCCCGGAGGACCTCGAGGCGTTCCAGGCCGGATGAGATACACCAGCCCTCCAGACGGGTTCCGGGTCACGTCCGATTAGCTGCAATGTTATTTTTATTGACCAACTATCGATTAAATGCGGCTCCTCTCTGTGTCTGCGTCACTCTGAGGATCAGAAACGTCTCTCAAGTAGCAAAGAAACACAAACCAGTAGATTAGCTGCACAGCAGCTAAAGCTACGCTAACGACTAGCGGCTAAATTAGCCAGCAACTGCAGATAAAACTGAAAGAGATTCTGGAAACCAATAATTAATAGTGTTTTAAGATCTTAGTCGGCAATGAAAGTGAGAGAAAGATTAAGAATAAATACATATTTCGACTATCGATGAAGTGCTGTCATCTGCACTCAGCTTTCAACGTTTTACCATTTTGAACCAGAATGAGGAATTTCAAACTGAATTCAGTTTTTATCCCCAAATCTGAGCCAGAAATGTATCAAGCAGAACATTCAGCCATTAAAACTAAATTTCTCTGTTCAGGAATGCAAGTAAGAAACTATAATGTGACGTCTTAGTCAGGAAATAATGTGAAAATCTGAAAATTCATGGATAACAATAATTAGATTTTAGCATTAAAAATAGAATTTTGGTTAAAGAGGTTTTACATACTAAATTGGTAATTACCAATCCTGTTAATTTAGGGCATAAACCCGACATCAGGAGGTCTAATACATCAGTGAAACACAAGATTCAATCTGGCACCCAGAAATGCTCAAATCTGATCACAGGTTAGTGAAAATAACTGAATAGTCATCGTGAAACATTAGAGAGCATCTTATTCTCCCAGTGAAGTACAGAGCCGGCCTCAAATTAGCATCCAGGGATTAGCCTAATCATCTCTACATAAAAAAAAAGCAGCAGCTTCATAACCCACGTGGCGGTAATTAAAAGGCCGACTTCTCCTCCGTATCCACGGGCTGCCGGCTGCACCTGTCCCTCACTGGGCCGATCTGGGCCAGCTCGTCCCTGACAGGCATACCAAGCAGTTCTGCACGCGCTCAGTCGGTGCCGCAGCCAGCAGCGACTCAACGTCTGCCTTGTGCGAGGAACCTGGGGAGGAAACGCTCTGCAACAAAGTCAACCCGCGAACAAACGCTTCTTTTACCCGCCGTTCCCTCCCGAGGTGTTTCATCCTCCTCCTCCTCCTCCTCCTCCCTCCCCGACTCCTCTCCCGGTGATAAAGTGCAGCGACTTAAGTCTGCGGCGAGTAACTCCACTTGTCTTTGCAAATGACTTTCACCCCTCAGTCTCCCTCGTTTCCAGAGGCTTAACACATTAAAGATAAAATCTCATTTCCCAGTCTAGCAGCGCAGCTCAGCCCGGCTGCAGCAGGTAGTGATGTTAACAGCTTTCTCCCCCGATCGCCGAAATCCCAGAGCCCCGAGATTTATCGTCTCTTCGAATAATCTCGCTGTGACAAAAGCTCGCGCTGAAATTCATTAATCTGTGTCTCTTTGACAGACTTTAACATTTATTAGAGAAACGTCGGCCTGTCGCAGAGCGAACTCATGCTGGAACATGTGCTCCTCGTCTCATGAAATAATGAACTCAGGACTTGTGGTAGATTCTCAGACGCCACAACAGGCTGCAAAATCAAGATCATTTCGTTCAGTATGAAGATCTCAGTCACTTATTTCAGGGACGTTTTCACATTTAAATAAACTGCTGTGTTGCGTTCCTGCTAATGCACAAAGCTTTGCATCAATAACATCCTGAAAATAACCTCAGAGAGGCAAAAAAATTAACAAATTTGCACCCAAAACACCTCTCCTGCTGAATATCTGCTTATCAATAGATGCTACGATTCACAGGTGTTCCCTAAACGCCTCGCTAGTTGGCTGTGCACAGAGAAGCTTCTAGTCTCCATCGGTTACTCAGACAGATGTGAGACCAAAAACTAGTTTAAAGAGAGTGAAATAATGTTCTGATGTTAGATTTACCAAAGATGAAGCCAAAGATTTGACCGTTTACTGTGATCGGAGCATTTTAAAACGATCAATACTTCAAAGACCAATGAAAATACTGTTAGTAGACACATATCACCACCAGAATCATACACAATATTTAGCACAACATTAGCTTCTTGCATGTTTCCTGCTTTTGCACGAGTCTAATTATGTCCCAGTGTGACGCCTGCACATGAATCTAATGACTGCAGTCGCTGTAGATGAATAAATCTTCCAACTATGTCAGTGTAGTAGCTTACGCAAAAGGAAAAAAGCAACTGGAATTGGAGGTGAAGCATCTTCAGGAACCAAACAGTTGCTCAAATATCAAAAATCATTTCCTCAAATTCACTGTTTCGTCTATAAAATGTCCAAAACCTGAGTTGCGTTGGCAAAGAACAACCCTGAAACCTGTCGATGTTTGACTTCACTGCCTGAAAAACGTCTGAACAACTCAATGAACTGATAGTTTAGTTAAAACAAAGGAAGGGACAAGTTCCACCCGTCTTAACTTATTTCCAGTTGTGTTGAAGGATAGTTCACATTTCCTAACGTCACTTTTGCAGTAACGTCTCCGATCGTTCAACATTTCCTGAAGTCTAAAAGTACAAAATGCACAACGCGATGCAGATCAAACCCTTTGATGTACGTAAAATTAAAGCAAACGCACCTGAAATGTGGGTGAATGTGCAGCCATGACAAGTGCTGCAGGTCAAAGCTGAACACCAGCCATCACCACGACACATATATCAGTAATTAACTCGGGTAATACAGTCATAAACGGTTATTTTTAGTGAAGCTCGACATCCAGCTGTGTGCGGAGTAATGAACTCACAACGGTTATCATAAACCATGTTAAATTGTCTTAATCCCACTCTCGCAGCCGCTCTAATTGCTCTTAACCTCGCAGGATTCATCGAGCTGATGTGATTTCCTTAATTGCAGCGAGGCTCCGTTTTCCTGCTCTTGTTTGCCGTCACACGAGCGAATTCAGTGCAGCCTGAAATTACTCCCAGTTCCAAAATCGCGCCTCGAGGAGGTCGACGCTTCCTGTGCACGTGTGGCGCAATTTCGCAAAAGAGACTGTTTCTTTTTTTTTTTCTTTTTCTTTTTGCAGCCTAAATCCATTCAATTTCAATTTGGTTTCCGTGCACTTTGAGTTCGTTTTTTCCCGCTGGTGCGGCCCGGAGGTTCCTCTGGAAGTCGCTGCTCGCTATTGGCACGAACATCATTCCCTCTCTCCCACATGATGTCAATAGAGCAGAAAGGAGAGATTCTTCACACGACCACGGGCTAAACTCGTATTCAGCTTTAATGTTTATCAGAACAGCAGCAGAGAGGAAACAGACAGAGAGCTGCAGGTCAAACAGATCGGGCCTTACAGACGAGAAACTGGGACGTTTAGACGACTCCACGCGTCTGCTTGGCCCACTTGCAGGAATTTGAGTTTTAGAGATGAGAAAAAATGTCTTCTTCTGCACATTCAGCTGCCAAAGGACAAATTACTCATTTGACAAGTTATATTGTTTGGCAAGTGGCCACATAATTAACACCGACTTTATGTTAATATACACAGAAGGAGGTAAAATATGCTGCTCAGAAAATATTAGCTTGTCTCGTTATAACAATGACATAAAAACTTCATCAGGGATACACGTTAATATCAATAATCGATTCTTCACTGACATTAATTAGAGTTTTTTTTACTTTTCACTCCAAAATTGTCAACATTAGAAAGTTCAATAACGAACAAAGTCGCCACCCTTGTTGCGCTGCAGAATTTAACGCAGCAAACCAACTGCAATCTTCCATTCAAGCAAATATTAAGACACAATGAGCTGCTCCAACTAATCCACAATACATTCTCTGATATGCCTTCGTCTTCCCCTCACAAATATATTCCCAATCAGTTATTAACAGCAGCTAATCGATGAATCCCGACCGTCCCTGGTCTCCAGCACAATCACACCAAACATAAGTTCTTGAAAAGCCTCTGAATAGATTAAAAAAAAGTGGATGAATAAAGCATCAAAGGTTTGTTTATTCTCCCCAAAAGGACAGATGTCAGACTTCCAATGTTTTTTAAGGCCTGTGGGAGGCCTGAAGGACAGAGGGGTCAGCAAATATCTGATTTGCATTGTGACTGTGGGGCAGGAATAAATCATAAGCAGACGGCCGAGGAATTGGAAATCAGGCTGCAGGGATTTTATCCAGAAAACCAGTTTGTTGTGCAGTAAATCGTCCACTAAGCTCCGGTTCAACAAACTCAGAAGATGTTGGAATTATCTGCTTTTTTTTCCCCTTTTTTCTTTCCCTAAGATGTTCTACATAAATGTCCTTGTTTACTGTGAGTCGTGCTCATTAATAAGAGCAGACGGTCGCAAACTGACCTTCTCAGCTGCGGCTACATGCGAGTGTGTTCGAGTCGCGGCGAGTTCTGCCGGCGTGTCGGAGGCGAAACGCACAAGGTCCTGCAGTGATGAATGGACGGTAACTCAGCCCGTAGCGCACGGCTCATAAACTCCTGTGTGCAGAAGCCGGTGTGATTCTCGGCCCTCTGCGACGGAGGTCCGTGAGTCTCGGCCAACTTCCTCCTCCAGAGCACACTTCGTCTCCTGGACTTGTATCAGAACCGACGCAGCTCACGGTGGGAAAATCCACCGGCAAGAAAACAGAAACCCAACCTGTGAGTATATAAACAGCATGTGCAAGAACACGAAGCCTGATCTGGTTCTCTAAACTACTTTATCTGCGCTGATCATTTCCAATATCACTGATTGCGGTTTATTCAAGCTGCCAAAACCTTGAACAAACACCTCCTGAGCCAAGACTTGTTTCATGACTTGCGACTGCAAGTTGAACACCTGCTTTTGATTGCTGCTGGAATTTAAGAGATGAATTGTCGATGAATTATCTCAAATTGATAAATCCATAGTTCACGATGGTTTCCAGCGGTGCGGTCCAGGATATATGCATGTATACCTACTTCTCCTTTAGTCTGCATCGCACACACCAGAGTTGTACTATCATTCAGTAGAGTGCAGCAAGTTATTGTCTTGGACTGCGACAGAAAGTTTCTGATTGACCAGTTCTTGTTGCCTTTGTTTACTGGGTTGGTAGGTTTAGCTATGAGGAGGACGTATGTCTTAAAAAGATTAAAGAAAGGGACAATTCCATGAAGTTGGTTTATAAACTTATTGATAATCGTCAAATTCTGGTCTGAAATCTCTTATTTTGTGATGTTTTTTTAAAAAAAAAACAAAAAACAAACCGATCTTTTACTGAAACACCATCTTTACATCATCTTGATGGTGTTTTTCTGCTTAGAACTCATCTTTGGATGGTGACTGCGCTCAAAAGCATTCATGATCAGTTTGTGGACAGAAAAAGGAAGGAGTCTTTCCTCACTTGGCAGAAATCTGTACAATTTGATTGAAAAAAAACCCAAAAAAACATGTACTTTGCTTGAGCAGTTGAAACCAAAATTTGAAAAGTGGTTGAAAATATCAATAACTTTTTTTTGTTTTTTTTAATCAGTTTTTGTCATTCTGGTGCTGCGGATTTTCCTTTTGCAGGCGCCAAAAACATCCCCTGTGCAGGATGATGTATTTATATTTGTGCATTAGAGGACCAGCGATATTTGCAAACTGCACCTTGACAAACTTAAAAAAAGACAATTCTGGCAAAGGAGAGAGACCAGTTGTCCAGTCTTCAGGTGGATGGAAGAAGGAAAAGTTCACTCAAAATGCACAATCGTGTCGTCGTCCTACCAATCTGCAGCTCTCCGGTTTGTAATGATTCCCGACGTCGAGCAGCAGAAGCTAAACACTTCTGTCCCACTTCTGGCTGGACTGAATGTGCAGGAGTCTTTGCGTGTTTATAACTATTGGTGTTGTTGGAGACATAAATTACGCACTGCTGGTCTGAGCCACAACTGCTGCTTAATGTCGGACGATTCGAACAAAATCACAAAATGAACTCCAGGAACGGAGGCTCAATGCAAGAAACACAAAACACTGCAGGACACAAGTCTGCATCTTTAACCCTATCAGCACTCAGTAACTTTGGCTTTAATTACTAGAAACATCAAATCAAACTTTATTTATACAGCACTTTTCATACATGGAGAAACGTGAAGTGCTTTGCAGTATTAAAAACATTGTCAAAGAAAGAAAAAAATAGACAAGAAAACCGCCGCCCCCACCCCCCATGTATACACATACACATATGGCTACGCATACAAACGCACACACACACACACTCACACACACACTCGTCATTGTCGACCAGGGGGGTCTTTGCTGCCGCTAACAATAGCGAATAGCAGCATTAACAGCGAAGACAACGGTAGTGAAACTCCACCAGCGCTTGTTATGAACTATTTTCCCGTTACGTACCCTCAAAAACAACGTATCGGCACAATTTGCAGCATTTTTTTTTCAGCAGCAGCGTAACGGGCCGTTACTCTGTTATGACACTGGTGACAATCCTGTATGCAATTATTATTATTATTACAATTATAATTATTACAACTAGAATAGAATAGAATGCTTTTATTGTCATACACAAGGCACAACAAAATTAAAATTAAAGTTAATTATTATAATTATTATTAGAATTATTAATATTGTTACATCATTTATTTCATGACTGAATGCTTGTTCACATACGGGGATTCCCATTGATAGACAATTAAAATGAATGTAACAGAAAGTCTCCACATACCGGAGCCCAGTAAAGCGGTCTGCAGGGCTGAACGGGTTTAAAGCAGCAGACCGGTATAGCGGGCTACAGTGCTGAAAGGGTTAAATCCTCCAGAAGCAGGTGAACGCTCTCTGAATGCGCCGAGAAAACGAGGAAACGTTTACATTTACCACCATCACTGTGTTGAAAACATCTTACGGTCGTGCTGGTGATGATGCCAGTTGCCATGGCAACACAACAAATACTCCAGAAGCGCAGGATTCCCAAAAGCACAGCAGTCAGAAATACCTGAGCTTTGAACAGAAAAATATGTCTCCGTACAAAGAGCTGAGAGAAACCGCAGTCTGGAAAAAAATTAAAAACGACTCAGTGTGCAGGTTTTCACCGACCAGCTGTTCCTCTAGTTGGATGAATGAGTGAACGAACCAGGACGAAGGTTGTGTTATTATTAGATTTGAGTTGTTTGATTTGCCTTCTTTGGGGATTTTTAATAAATAAGTCTATAGAACATGAAGACGGTTTACAGATGGATGCAAACTTACTGTCCAGTTTTGCACACGGAGCATCACGGCGATAAAAACTGGACCAATGACGCTCACTGAAAAATCTATCCCAGCTGACTCAGGGTGAAGGCAGGGGACACCCTGGACAGGTCACCAGTCTATCACAGGGCTACACTTAGAGACAGACAACCAAGCACACTCACATTCACACCTATGGACAATTTAGAATCACCAATTAACCTCAACGTGTTTTTGGACTGTGTGAGAGGAAGCCGGAGAACCCAGAGAGAACCCACGCTGCACGGGGAGAACATGCAAACTCCACACAGAAAGATCCCGGGCGTCCTCACCAGGACACAAACCAGCGACTTTCTAGCTGAGGTGACGGTGCTAACCACCGAGCCACATCTGCTGGCTGCAAAACTTCTAATTTTTCAACAAGGAAAATTTCAAAACGGAAAAAATGGAAGCTGGAATTTCACAAACATGTGAGAACACAAGAGGTTCTGGTTAAAACATATTAACTACAGGAGCAGGAACTATTTCTTAGTTTGTTGTTTAAAAATCACAATTTAAGTTGCTTTAGATGATGAGGAAGTTTGTCTTTATTATTATTCAATAATATTTTACTTTTCCATGTTGTCTAGTTTCATTTTTGTTTCGTCCCTTTCTTCTGATTGGTTTACCAGCTGTTTGATTTATTGGTTCAGTGCAGAGTAATTTAAACTTGATGGTGAATAAGTAGGTAGCAACCAAATAATAAATAAAGCAAAGTTTTGTTTGAACATCAGACTTATTTTACCTGCAGACGTTGCATCAGTGGCTCTTTGACTAGAAATGTGATTTATGACAAAAAGCCATTACAGCCAGATTATTATTGTTATTGTAGGTTTTCTGTAGAACCCTCTAGTTATGTGATGTATTCATACATTTCACTGCTGGCAGTAAATACTGACAGATGTTGGACTGATAAAGTTGCTGCGTCTGTATTTGGTCATTCCCATCTTGTGCAAAATATCCGTCTATTCACTGGTTAAAACCATCGACACTGAGGTCTGCTTTGGTAAAAATCTGGTGAATAATCACGTTAAAGGTGAATGCTGGAGCCTGCAGCCCGACCAATGAATGAAAAGTGGGTCAGACATTGTTATATTTGTGTCCAACACATTCAGTCTGGCCTGATTTATGTCGGTCAGCGGCAGCTGGAAACTCACACAGCTGTCGTCCGTCTTTGACTCCCAACACTTGATTTGGATTTAGTTGTTGAACAGAAACAGTTTGAACTGCATGCGTCAAAGTTGACTCAGTAACCTCAAGTGTTTACTGGATCTGATATTCAGATTCATTATGGGGGATTTCTGGGATTTTGCAGCAAACATTCAGAGTTAAAGAGGAAAAACGCATCTATTAGTGATGGAAAAACTGAATTTCATTCATATTTAATGATCATCGCATGTTTTATTGGTAATGAGGCCCACGATTGATTAAGGAAGTAGAAATAAAACTAATAAGAAATATTATTCTTTGACATTCTGTTCCCT
>NW_007578067.1:233964-235287 GCF_000690725.1 Stegastes partitus | reverse complement strand
GATGGATGTAACTGGACTGGACTTTGAGTTGGAAATCACTTCTTGTATACACCATCTGTAATAATATTCTGTTATTCGTCACCTCGTTTTCAGTTCTACAGCTGAACTCAGCTGACTTCGGTGAGGTTGGGCTCTACGATCCTTTGTTGTGGAACATTTTTACAAAGCGTTGAGACACCTTAAGAAATTACAAACCTGTCCAGCCTGCTCAGACAGAACTGGATGGGTAAAGTGAGCGCTTTGACAGCTTCGCATAAATGCCTTTGTCGGCCCGTCCGGTGAGTCAGACGGTTAGCCGGGCGGCTCAGCAGGCGGCAGGTCAGGCGGCGAAGCCTCTTTTTAATTCCACCTGCCGCTCTCATCTTCCGTAACCTCCACTTAACCCGAGCTGCTGGAGCAGGCGGGAGGCGGCCGAGCCACCGCCGCTCCAACAGGCGCTCCTTAATAAGAGGCAGGAAATGTGCAAATTACCTTCCTGTCACTGTCACGGCGGGGGAAGCTCTGCCACTGTTTGCTGCAGGAGCTTCAAATACTCATTCAGGGACTTGAAGCAGTGAACTCCACCTGCGTCAGAGGCCGGCAGCGAAGCCCACGCCCTGGACAAACACCCGCCGCCTGAGCCGGGCGGTGCTCCAGGGTGTTGTCAGACCGTGAGACGTCATTGTCTGGCATCTATCGTTTAAACTTGTTGGAGTAGTTGTGGTTCCGTTAAATGCTGACACGTCGGATCGGCCTCTCTTATCAACCTGCTCTGGAGGTCGACAGCTGTTATCACACAGCTTTGCTAATGTGTAACAGGCCTTCGCTGCCTCGCCGACGTCCTTTAATCCCCATTCACAACGTGTCCTTCTCGTTCCTTAACCCTCAGGAAGCCGAAAGCTGCCAGAAGGTTTAAAGGGCAAGTTATCTTTTTTTTTTTTAACTCACCAAAATGACAGCATTTATCAGAGTCAGGACCAGAAAAACACTGACAGAATCAGTGGAGCTTAAAATTGTGATTTTTGTTTTTTTTCTTTTTCTTAATCACTTCATTCTACAAGTGTCATTTACAAAAATATGCCAAAACTAAGATTCTGTTCAAAACAAGCGCAACAGCAAAGCCAAGAAACTGGAAAAACAGAAAGAAAACTTGGATTTGCAACTTTCCAGTCCAGGCGATGCACGTTCCTGTTGGGAAACTGAAGCTAATCTCGGCTTAAAGTCGCAATATTTCATCCAAATTACTTCATTCTGCATGAGTCAGTTCATAATTTGCCAAAAATAAATAAACTGTTTGCACAAACAACATTCAGTAAAAAAACCCTAAAACTGTCCACTCCTCAG
>NW_007578067.1:228781-233433 GCF_000690725.1 Stegastes partitus | reverse complement strand
AAAAAAAAAAAAAAAAAGGAAAAGAAAACTTGGATTTCCACCTTCATGCACATTTCTGTTGGGAAACTCAAAGCAAAGTCGTGATATTTCATCTAAATCACTTTGTTCTGTGTGTCCCACTTGAAAATTCGCCAAAAATAAACCGTTTGCACAATAAACAGTCAGTCGAAAACAAAAAATTCTGCTTTACACAATGAAACCGTGAAGCTGTTCGTGACTCGGCTGCGACAGACGGTCACTTTACAACAATTTATGAATGCTTTCGTTAAACTCGGCTGAACTGCAGGATGTGTTTCATACAAAACAACACCTTCTATTCTGCTTCCAGTTTGTTTTTTTTAAATTCAACATTCAACTTTTAGGATGTTTCACACTTCTTTAAGCCACATTGTTAAAAAAATCAATAAATGTTTTTTAAAAAGCTGCCATCGCCATGCTTCACGTCATGATGCTGCCACCGCCATGCTTCACAGTATGGATGGTGTGTTTGTGATGCTGTTCAGTGTTTGGTGCCAGACCAGAGGAAACTAATCCCGGGACCAGGCTCATCATTCCCACCAAGCAGCCGTCAGCGACGCGACTCCTCCGTGGGTTTCCGACGAGGTTTAATCAACATTCACGGACTAAAACGATGCACCGACAGCAGAAATAACTGTTTGCCGAGCGTCCACACTCATCATCCCGGTTTCATTCTCCTCCAAACACAAACACAAAACCAGCTAAACGCACCGAGACTGAACTCTGGCTTCTTCCCACTTCACTTTCACAATCGCTCCAGTCATGCAAAGTTTGCTGGATTTGGCCAAAACACTGTCGCACACACACACACAGACACACACACACACACACCGTCCATGAAAGCCTCCATTCAGCACATTTTGCCTCATTTGAATTAGAGAAGCCGCCATTGTGTGCCCAACCGGCTCCGATCTGGTGAGGCCTTTCAGTTTCCTCAAACAAAATAAAAAGGAAAAAAAAAAATTTAGAAAAATACGGCGGAGCAAAAATAACAACAAGCGCAGCAGACGTTACAGCTGACAACGAGCTTCCTGCAGGAAAACAAAGAGGCATCAGAGCGTGAAAGTGCAACCAAACCCGAGACCGTTCCGTCCCGCTGCTCCTGAACTACCATCCAGACAAACTGATTTTAAAACCAAACGGAGACCAAACAAAGAAACACAACGACTTTTAGATCGATAAGTAAACTTGAAAGTAAAACTCTGCACCGTCGGACGTTTCTGCCGTTTAGTTTAGCCGCAGGAATAAAAAAACAACTTGTTGCACAATCGTAGGAATCTGTTGGTGTTCCGCCTGCAGGAGGTTCTCAGACGTTCCTCGTGTCTCCTGCAGAAGCTCGACTCTGTGCAGGATTTACAAAACCTGGAAACAAATCGTCAGAGAAAGCGAAATGCACAAACATTCGCCAGCTTTCCAGCATCTCGAACTCAACAATCTGAAGTTCTGGATAGACTAACAGGAACTGAACTCGATTATCTGGATCGTTTTTATGTTTTACAGATTAATTAAATTTACTCAGAAATGTCTCGCTGCAGCTCCAAAGCAACTATTAAACTGCTTCGAGTTGGTTTTTTTAAGCGTAAAAAGTCCAAATTCTGTTTGCATCATCCTAAATGTGAGATTCTCTGTTTTCCTTCCACAACAAACTGAACATCTTTCAGGTTTTTGGGTCGTCTTGGACATTTTCTATCACGTTAGAAACCAAAGAACCGACTTCTTAAATCATGAACTGCAGCTATAATCACCGAAATACCTCCTGAGTCGTAATGCGGTCGATTCATTTTACAAGCAACAATCTGCAGGGTCTTTGAGTTTTATCACATTATTTAGTTTGAACAGCGTCTCTATCTGTCACCACAACGATCAGTCACGTGGCTGTCAATCACTAAACCCATCATTAATCAAAAAACGCTCTAAATTCTGTGATTTCAGCTTCGAAAATGTGAATAATTCTGATTTCTTTCCTCCTTTATGACAGAAAACTGGATTTTTTGGGGACAGCAATTGATATTTTCCACCATTTCCTGACATTTTTTTTACACTAAACAACTAATTTAAAAATGAAAATAGTTGCAGCCATGTGACCAGTGAGAGCCAATCAGCGCTGACGGATGAATAAAACTAAGTTCTGTGATTTTAGCTTCATAAATGTGATTATTTCTGGTTTCTTTCCTTCTTTATGAAAGAAAACTGAATATTTGGGGACATTTTTCACATTTTTTTTTGCCATTGTACTGCCCAAACAACTGATCAGTAATCCAGAAGTAAAAAACAACCGCAGCCTGAATCTGATTGGTTCCTCGTCAATCAGCACTGACGGATTAATAAAACAGTCTAAATTATGTGATTTCAGCTTCTTAATATTTCTGGTTTCTTTCCTCCTCTATAAGAGAAAACTGGATATTTTTTGGTTTTTGGGGGACACTGATTGCTATTTTCCACCATTTACTAGTCGATTAGTTTAAAAATTAAAATAGTTGCAGCCGTGTGACCAAGAAGAGCCAATCAGAGCTGACAGATAAATAATAATAATAATAAAACAGTCTAAGTTCTGTGATTTCAGCTTCATAAATGTGAATATTTCTGGTTTCTTTCCTTCTTCATGAAAGAAAACGGATTATTTTGGGGGGTTTTGGGGACATTAAATGACATTTTTTGCCAAACAACTGAGCATTAATCCAGAAATAAAAAAATATCTGATTGGTTCGTCACCAGTTAGAGCCAATCAGAGCTGACGGATTAATGCTGGAAATTTACTTTAATTAAACATGTGGTAGATGTAAAAACAGTCTAAATTGTGTGATTTCAGTTTCTCAGATGTGAATGTTTCTGGTTTCTGGTTCCTCCTTAATGGCAGCAAGCTGACTATTTGGGGGTTTCTGACGTGTTTGAACCCAAACAGTTGAAATTCTCTGATTTCAGCTTCTTAAATGTGAATATTTTCTGGTTTCTTTGCTCCTCGGTGACGGTAAACTGAATATTTTTGGAGTTTTGGCTCAACTGATGACAACTAGTCCATGAATAGAGAAATTAAACTAATCAAGGCTGAAGAGTTGCTTTAACTAAACATCTGGAAAACTTCAAATTCTCTGATTTCAGTTTCTGAGATGTGATTATTTCTGCTTTCTTTCCTCCTCAGTGACATTAAACTGAACATCTTTGGACTTTTGGAGACTTTGATCAACATGTTCTGACATTTTAAAGTCCAAAAGAACTGAAGAATTGTTGATCAAACATCTGGAAGAAAGATTAAAGGTTTGTTGTGTCTCTGCTCCAGCTGTCTGCTCTGGATCAGTACCGGCTCTACACATCTGTCCTCCTGCTTTAAATCCGGTTCTGTTGCTCTCAGGTTCAACCTCGGAGCAGAACCAGCGGCTTCAGGCCGCTCAGGTGCTTCCTGTCTGAGGTTCGCTCCGGTTCTGCTCGGCGCGGCGCGGCGCGGCTCGTCTCCTCTGTGCTCTGAGGCCCTGCTCCGTCTGCGCCGTGAACGCAGCACATTTTCTGACAACTTCCTGAAGTCGCTGCTGTCGGAACTTCGGCTACGTGGCTCCGCCGCGGCGCCCGGTGACCGGAGACCGGAGACGGTGCCAGAAACGCGGCCCAGCGTGCGAACCGCGTTACGCGCTCTCACACCGAGGGAATGTGGCCGCGGGTCGACGCGTCGAGGCGGGCACGGCGCGCCACCGAGCACCGAGCACCGAACGGAGCCTCCGCACCGACAGCCAGCCCGCGGTGCCGCCGTGTCCGAGGCTCCGGTTGCTCTTACCTGCAGCGGGGGGATGCCGCCCGGAGCGTCCGCGGCGTCGGGCGAGTTGTCGAACACTCGGTCCCGGTACAGAGACCACAGACCGACGTTGGGCAGGAAGAGCAGAGCCGCGAGCAGCAGCCCGGCCAGCTGCAGCAGCCGCTTCTCCTTCCGCCTCATGGCTCCGGAGGACCAGGCGGCGGCGGCGGCGGAGAGGAGCTCAGAGTCCGACTGACTCACCGCGTTCACCGGGAGGAGGCAACTTCTGTGCGGCGGAGGGGACGGACGCCGGAGCTGTGACGCTCCGCGGCGGCTACTGCTGCCGCTGGAGGGCGCCGGGGAGGCGGAGGCTCGGCCCGCGGGAGCCCGGTCTTAAAGGAGCCGGAGGTCCGGAGACCGAACCCACTGGGACCGGGACCGGGACCGGGACCGGGACCAGGGGCGCCTCGAAGTCCCCGGAGCTCCGGGACGCACATGGAGACCGGAGGAGGCGGAGCTCCGGGAAGGTTCCCAGCAGAACCCGAACAGAACATCAGCAGAACTTCCAAAGGGTCCAAACATTGAACCTGCTGGTACACAGCAAAAACTGGAGTGTTGAAATTTCAGGGTTAAATGTTTCTGAGTTGATTTTAACTCCAAAAGTGTGATTTTAACACATTCTGATTTAAATGGTGGTCAGTGTTGGAGTTATTTGACAGAGTTGATCACATCAGTGTTGATTCCGGTGTAGCTGCGTATCGTCAGTGTTACTTTAACTCTGTAGAGAGGTGATTTTAAAACGTAGCCCCGCCCACTGGACCGCGCATCTCACTCTTTCCGTTGGAGACATTGAGACCTGAATTTTCCTCGTGAAGCGGTGCTACAAGGTAAGTGGAATTAAGTCAGATTT
>NW_007578067.1:223643-227377 GCF_000690725.1 Stegastes partitus | reverse complement strand
GTGATTTTTACTACATATTATCTGTAATTTAATATTATAGCGGAAATTTGTAGAATAACAGAAAGTGTTGAATTAAAAACTGTTAAAAATATGAATTTACATGTTAGGATGTGTTCCCTGTTTGTTCAATCAGAGAAAACAACAACGTAACAGTGAAAATCTGCCAAACAAAAAAAGGAAAATTAAAAAACAGTGAAATACTGTCTAAAAGTAATCTACAAATTATAAAATCTGTAAAATAATAATATTAATAGTAATAAATAAAATAATAATAATAATCTGTAAAATAACATTAAATTGATCAGATAAAGAAAATCGTGTAAGATAAAATAAATGGTTCAACTGAAACCTTTTAAACGTTTGTTTTTTTAAAAACAGATTTTCTCCCGTTTTGTTAAATTGCAGAAAATATCTGGTAAAATACCAGAAAACAAAAAAAAAACAAATCTGTTAAAATCTGCAATACATAAATTTAAAAATGTATATATGTATGCAGATTTATCTAAAATCTAAAAACTGTCAAAATAAGTTAATTTTTACTGATTTAATGTAATCAAAACAGTCGGTACGTAAGCTAACACATTTTATTACAATATTATCTGTATTTTAACAAAACAGTGCAAATCTGTAAAATAGTGAAACTAAATTAACCAGTGAAAGAAAATCAGGTAAAACAACAAAAGTAGTTCAACTGAAAACTGTGATAAACATGAATTCACAGACTGATGGTGGTTTGGAACAGATTTTCCTCCATTTACTCGTCCTGCTGTTATTTATTATTGTTGTTATTGTTATTCCCTCATCCAGAGCTGCTTAAAGGACACGTTTCACTGTGACCTTATAGAAACCTGAACTCTGTTGTCGAGTCATTCGGAGGCCGACGCAGACGCTGAAGCATTTCCACAATAATACAAAGTTTCAGCTGTTTCATCCTCAGCTGATCAAATGTTTAGTTCAGAGCGACTGAACAACGGATCAGGACACAAACCTGGGAAACAAACTGCTGTCTTCACATCTTTTAGTGACATTTTAATGTCGATCACTAAATGTTTTACACTCCACTGGATTCTGCATCTTTCAGTCTTTACAAATCTTTAGTTCCTGAATTCCTTTACTCCGGCGGTCGTCTGCCTGACTAGACCGATGCTCGCTGGTTGTTTATCTAACGGCTCATCTCAGCCAATCACCTTGTTTTTTAATTCATGTCTTTTAAATCCTGACATCTTTTAATTCCGCACCAATCAGGTCGAAGTTCATTCATGCCGGCGAACAGATCGAATCATCACCAAAGACGAATCAGCTTCGGGACCATCAGGATCAGAAGCTGAACACATCTGGAGTCGTGACCTTTGACCTCCCAAATGCTGGTTTTAACACCAGCAGCTGCTTCACGATGCAGAAAGTAGAGACGGAAANCAGCAGTGTTACTTGTCTAATCCCTTAGTGTTAATTTAACTCTGGCCCAGTGTTAAATTTTTAACTATTTCAAAAGTGTTAATTTAACTCTAGAGAGTGTGGAACTATATAAACCCTGAAAAAGTGTTAAAATCAACTCTGTGGGAGTTAATTCAACACTGGACTTTTTGCTGTGTACCGTCATCTGTTATGTTTGGGGTCAGGTTGGCCTCAGAAACGTAAACCTCCAGGAAAGATAATCATTAAAATCATTTCCCAAGTTTAGCTGTAAATTGTCCTTTAAATAATCTAAAAATATATAATACATATTTAAATATTATATTTCACAATCAGAGGTAGGATTTTACTTTTATAGACTTGTTTTTATTTATGTTACAGATTTTCCCTGTTTTCATTTGGTTCAAATGTAGATAATAACTGGTAAAATACAGAAAGAAGTGTTATTTGGTTTTGGTTTTGGTTTAAAAAGTTTTTTGGTTTTTTTTAAATCCAAGGACACAAGACTGTAAATAATGTCCTTCTCGAAAATCTTTTTTTTTTTTTTTGACAGCTAACATGTTAAATACTTAAATACTTTTTTCTGTGATTTTACTGAATGTTTTCTGGAATTTAACAAAGCAGGAAAAATCTGTTTAAAAAAAGCAAAACAAAACAAAACACAGTTAATGTGTAAATGTATGTTTTTAATATATTTTTGATCAACTAAATAAATTAAATAATTTTGCTGCTTTTGTTTGTTTGTTCAAATGACAGATTGTTATTACTAGTAAAATTATAGAAATTAAAATTTCAATAAAATAAATATAAATTGCTTAATTTAAATGAAACAATCTCATGTGCTGATGATCAACATCTGTATTTTTTTCAGATGTTTTTTTAAACAACATGTAAAAGTAAAACAAAACTATTTTCCTGCATTCATTAAATCATTTATTTTTTATAATTATTTTTATTTTACAGACTCCACTGTTTTTTTTTAAAATGCTGCCAGATTTTTACATTTATATTTTTTGTTTTTATTTGATTTGACAGTCTAGTTTATATTTTCAGATACTTGTTGTTGTTGTTGTTTATTGTTTTCATCTTTCTATGAACACGTGCCCTGGGATGACCCCGGCAGCCTCCTCCTTCCTCCACCGGTGGATTTTTCTGCTCGCGCTCCTGAACGTGAAGTCAAGTGACAGATTGGTGACGGATCCGTCAGAACGAATCGCATCCTGCGGGACCGACTCGTCTCCAGAACCGTCTTCTGCAGCGAACGTCCAACCGAATCTGAGTCACGTCGTTGGCGGTGAGTCAGCGGCCGAAATAGAAGCTGAATCATCTGAGCTTCTGTGAGCGATCATCAGCTCAGCTCCGTCCTCAGCCGCTCACGCGCTTCCTGCTGCTCTTATGTTCACTGAAACGTTCCTTTTACGTTCCTCCACAAACGACTGTCAGCTGTGAAACACAATCTGGATTCTTTAGAGAGATTCATAAAATAAAACAGATTTCTGTGTAAATTACAAGTAAAATCACTTCATATGATCTGAAATGAACAGTTTTAATTGTAAATAAAATCACAACAGTGGTTTGTCACAAGTAAATCCATTAAGTTTCACAAAAATAGAAAATGATAATAATCTGACTGCAAAGACACAAAATAAAATAATAATAAAAAAAAAACAAATACCCCCAAAATGATTTAATTGCATTAAAACTGTTGAATTTTACTTTCACATGTTGTAAATAAAGTAAAGTACATTATTTAAAAAGTGCTGATTTTTTATATGGACATTTTATTAATTTTGGTCATTTTTAATTTAATTTAATTTTTTTTAACAGTAAACCTGTAAATTCAGACGTTTCATTTTGTGATTTTTACCACAAATTATCTGTAATTTAATAACATAGCGGAATTTTTTTTGCCAAAAAAAGGAAAATTAAAAAATAGTGAAATACTGTCTAAAATTAATTTACAAATTATAAAATATGTAAAATAATAATAAATAAAATAATAATATGTAAAATAACATTAAATTGATCAGATAAAGAAAATCATGGAAGAATAATGGTTCAACTGAAACCTTTTAAAAGGCTAACAGTGTTTGTTTTTTTGTTGTTTTTTTTTTAACAGATTTTCCCCCATTTTGTTAAATTGCAGAAAATATTTGGTAAAATACCAGAAAACAAAAAAAACCCCAAAACTGTTAAAATCTGCAATACATAAAAAAAATAAATAAAAAAATTATATACTGTATGTATGCAGATTTATCTCAAATCTAAAAACTGTAAAAATAAGTTAATTTTTACTGATTTAATGTAATCAAAACAGTCGG
>NW_007578067.1:219473-222488 GCF_000690725.1 Stegastes partitus | reverse complement strand
TTTGATTTTATTTATTTATTTGTTTGGATTTCTTTTGTTTTCACAGTCAACAGTCACGTTTCTGTGATTTTACTGATATCACTGGACCTGTTACAGAAACGTGTCTGACTAATGCTAAGTCTTCATTTTTAACTGTTGCTTTTTCTCCGTTTGTGTTCAGTTACAGACAAACGTTTGGCAAAATCCAAGAAACCAGGTTTTAGTTTGAGTGTCAGACGGTCAGATGGACTCTGGGACACATTAAAGACGTTAACGTGACGACGATGAACGAATCTCTGAAGGAAAATCCATTTTAAAAAAGAAGTTTTATGTTTTTGCCGTTTTCAAAGTGACCTGATGTCTGATTGGAGTCAGAACCAGAATCGAATCTGTTCGGTCAAGAACGAGCAAATTTGACAAAACATCGAAGGAACCTCAGATTAACGTCGGCTTGTTCTTCCTTGTTCTGAACCTCCTCACGGCGCCACCTGTCCGTTAGACCCAATAACGGCCCGATCGTATCAGAACATCTGCTGGTTCTGATTCAGATTTACAGCCGGCATCTGGACGAGTCGGGCTTCACGAGTTCTGGACGCTTCTGGACGGGTTCCAGCGAGTCTGAGCTCATCTCATGTAATCGTGTTCTATTAGTTTGTGGAACAAGGAGCAGATGTCGGGCTAACAGGAACGTTTAGAGGAACGTCTACGCAACGTTACACATGTTTAGTCCGATTAAGGTTCTCATTAAACTGATTCTGATGTTTCTGAGAAAGTTCTGCAAAGTTCTGCTCATAGTTTCAATTTTCTCACAGTTCTCAGAACGTTCTTCAAGAAGGCACGATAGCTCGAGACGTTCTTAAAACGTTTGTGTCTCGTTCCTGTCATTTTGTGTCTTGTTTTTGATGTGTTGTGTCTTACCTGCTTTGTAATACATTGTTTGTGTGTTTTTTTGTCTTTCAGCCATTTTGTGTCTTATCTGTATCAGTTTGTGTGTCATTAGTGTCGTTCTGTGTCTTGTTTTTACTATGTTGTGTCTCATTTTTGTCATTTTGTTACAGTTTGTGTTGTGTTTTTGTTATTTTGTGTTTCATTTTTGTCGTTTATTGTCTTTTTTTGATGTTTTGCGTCTCATTTGTGTCATTTTGCATCACGTTTTTCTAATTTGTGTCTCGTTTTTTGTCTTAGTTTAGTCATTTTGTGTTTCATTAGTGTTTAGTTTAGTTTAGTTTAGTTTAATTTAGTTGAGTTGAGTTGAGTTGAGTTTAGTTTAGTTTAGTTTAGTCGGATCCCCATTAGCAGCAGCATTAGCATTGGCTCTTCTTCTTCAGGTCCACGGTGTTGTTTTGTGTGTTTTTAGATCTCATTCATGTGTTTGCTCCAAAATCTTCATTATTGCTCCTTGAAAACGTGAAATGTTTCCAGAAGCGCCTGTGAGTGACTAAATCTGTGTCTAAAGTTCAACAAGCCTTTGCTCCTTGTGACCAGTGACGATTCACCTCCTCCAGCTCCACCAGCAGGTCGCTGCTTTCACTCATCACAGCTGTTTTGCATCCAGAAAAGTGGACCTTGAAGACTTTTACCAACATCAGCGACGTGAACGACAGAATCCGATCAGAACCCTGCAGCCACCAGCGTCACATCGTCTCCGTCCTTCGTCTCTGTCCTTCGTCTCCATCCTTCGTCTGTTTGGTGTAAAGTGGAGGCTGCAGGACTCTGAGCCACGTTCCTCTGTCTTTGCTGCATCATGCGGAGCAGCTGTTACAGACCAGACTCCAGCTGACGGCTTTCTGTTCCTGCTTCTACCTTCTCCTCCTGAATCAGACACAAAGCAGCTGCACAGCCGGACGTCGATAAATTCAACCTGCGTCCGACTCAAACTGTGGAGGAAACACCAGCGGCGGCTCTAATGAGAGCAGAGGTGAGCCTCCGGTCCGATAAAAGAGGAGCTGGCTGTCGGCTTCCTGACGTCACGCTGCTTCCTGTCGGACACCAGAAGCTGCTGCTGAGCTGCTTTCATCCCTCAGAGCAGCTTTTACAAACCAGAGATAAACAACGACGAGCAAAACGCCACGTTTACGTCCAGAAGAGCCGTCTGTGGTGTTTTAATGGATAAAATTTCACCTTGTGTTGATGCTAAAGGCCCCGAATGACCTGTTTTCACTGATTCTGTGATGAGGCGACGCTCTCAGCTGGACTCTGCAGATGTTTGCGGTAAAAACAAACGTTATTCATCAGTTTTAGCTATTTTACAGATTTACTCCTTTTTGTAAAATTACACATCATAATTATCAAAATTATAGAAATAAAATAATAGTTTACACGTTAGCCATAAAACAAACAAACAAACAAACAAAAAACAGGCCACAATGTAAATAATTTTTAAAAATCTGCAAAAACAAAAACAACTGAAGTGTTTTTGATGTTTAGTGTCTTATTTTTGTGGGTTCGTGCCTCATTTTTCTCATTTTGCAGCTTGTTTTCGATGTTTAGTGTCTTATTTGCTTTGTTAAACATCATTTTGTGTGTTTCTTTTGTCTTATTTTGTGTTTTGTTCCATCTTGTTTGGGTTGTTTTGTGTGTTTTTGTGTCTTATTTGGGGCATTTTGTGTTTTATTTTTGTTGTTTTGTGTACTCCATAAAAATAGGAAAAATAAGAGATTGCATTAATATAATAAATATTATTAACTTCTACTTAAATTATGTCGACTTTGAGCCTTTTTCTTGACAATTCGAGGTGTTTTTAATCACTTAAAAGCTGGTTTCATATAAAAAATTACATTTTTTAATTCTCATAATCATGAACACAAGCTTCTAAAGTTGATTGCAAAAAAAATAAAGTTGCCTCAACTAGAATTTCTTCTGCAGCTTTTTCTTGTTTTTAGCTCAAAACATTAATTCCTTAAAAAACAAAATCTGTTGGTAATGAACTTTTCTTGTGTTATGTTGAACTGCACTGTGGATTTGAACATTTTACCTCATTTTAAAATCCTAATTATTAAACCAACACGTCTTTTAAGAAACCATTTAGTGAAAAAA
>NW_007578067.1:216047-217936 GCF_000690725.1 Stegastes partitus | reverse complement strand
TTTTTCCTTTTTGAAAAATTGATTGCAACCATGACATATAATTGGTCCTCTTCTACAATGTAGCTGTCGCGGGGTTCAACCAGCAACTTTCCCAAACTGGGAGAAAACGATGGCGTAGACGTCAGCTGTGGTTTTAAATTCATTTCAGGCCTCTCCAAAGTGCGACAGTGAATAGAATATTTACAAAGTGCAACAAAACAAAAAAAGTGCAAAAACCCAATTGCAAAAATAAGCAAAGGAAAAGAAAAGAAAAACTCTATATACAGATCTATTTACACACGCCAGCTCTCCTTTAACTCCACCTTCAAAAACTCAGACCAACACTGTCACAATCACTGTCTCCAACTCCAACTCCAGACTCCAACTACTCCCACAATCAGTCAGGCCCAGAGCCCTTGGTTTTAAAGCCCAAGCCCCTCCCACTGGACGTACCCTTTACAGGTAAAAATACAAAAATTACATAAACATTGTTTCCTAAACAGTTTTCCCCCAGTTCACCCCTGCGATGGGAACCACAGATTTCTCAGTCGGGGACAGGGGTAGGGTTTCTCACAATAACCCATCAGCAATTCAAAGAATAATGTTCAAAGGGAAAATAATAAAATGTTGCGCATCATGTGACCAGCAACTGCGCGGGCCCATACCATCTTAAGCCGGCTGATGGTATGGCCCGGGTTTGCCCGCCAAGCATTCCAGCCAGCTGCCTACCACTGCAATGGACGGTGAGTGTGTGTGAGTGTGTGTGTGCGTGTATGGACGAGAGAGAGAAAGTATCACTGCAAGTGTGCACCCTTGGTCACAATACTTAACAGCAGAAGTGAAATAGAATGAGGTGTGAGTGCAGGTTATTGTAAAATTTTTACATCGTTGTGCGTATGTGTGTGTCCTGTGTGTGTGTGTGTCCTGTGTGTGTGTGTGTGAGTGCTATGCGGCGGGTGCGCCGCGTCGGCGTGCGCCTCGTCGGCATGCCGGCCCGCTAACCTCCGCTAGTGACGGCGTCGCTCCGTCACAGTAGCCGAGACCCAGTGCCTTATTATCCTCATCCCGCATTTGGTTTGGTAGGACCATGGTTTTNTGTAGATAGCTCTGCTGGCCATACAACAAAAGACAACTCCCCAGACCTTTTGTGTCACCCTTTTCTTGATGTCATCTCTCACACGGTAAGGTCCAAAGAGGTCAACTGATGTGAACTCAAACGGTGCAGCAGGTTCAGTTCTCTCAGGTGGCAAATCTCCCATAACTTGTTGACATTTCTTTGCTCTCACTTTCCTGCAGACTATGCAGCCATCAACAACCTTCTGGGCCAGCCTCCTTCCTCTTACAACACAGGCCTTTTGTCTCATCCTCAGCAGGGTCCCAGCAACTCCATCATGCCCATTATTGTGAGCCTCCCGAGCAAACAATGTGGACACCCAAGCATCATGAGGTAGGATGGGAACAGCGACTTTATCTTCTCTGAAGGCCTGCACTCGACCTCCACATACTAATAACCCAGACTCTTGGTCCCGATAAACCACCAGTCTGTCTGTGGTGGTGCACGGAAAGATCACGCCCTCCTGAGCAGCAAGAAAAATGTCTCTTAGAGCATCTTCTTGTTGCTTTACTGAGATGACTCCTGCTGAAAGGACTGCCCCCCACTTTGGATCATCTGCTGCTCGACTTCCACTGATGAACCTTCGGACTGCTCTCACATCCAGACAACTGTCTTGATCAGTCGTGCTAGACTGCTGAAGCACCTGGCATCCACAAGGTCATGTAGGGATGCAGGTGGTCTCCGCCTCTCTGTTGGGACCTGGTTCTGACTTTGTGCTAGTTCCTGCTTAAGCTCTCATTCCTTTGCCTTGGCCCTTGTCAAAACAGCAACAAACGCCTTCTTCTGCAACCTACTG
>NW_007578067.1:213089-215250 GCF_000690725.1 Stegastes partitus | reverse complement strand
TCCTCATCCCGCATTTGGTTTGGTAGGACCATGGTTTTTGTTCTTGCCTTCTCCTCGCTACTGCACTCCTTCCTCCCACTTTGCCCAGAAAAGATCCAAGGTTTCAGTTCAAACCCTCCAGCCTTTAGGATGCGCTCCACATTTTCTGTTATTTCCTTCAGCCGGTCAGGGTCATTGTGGGACGTGAGAATGTCGTCAACGTAGCTGTCTTGTTGGAGAACCCGCTGCTCCTCTTTGAGGTGAGTGAAGGGAGGTAAGTTTGCAGTTTCCCGCATGGCCAATTGTGCGATGCATCCTGCTGGCTTGTCCCCAATATTGACTCGTGTGATTGCGTAGTCTCCTATTTCCTCATCCTCCACATCACGCCAAAGGAATCTGTGCAGATGTACTTCTCTCTCATCCAGCCAGACGGAATTATACATCTTCCTTATGTCTCCCAGTGCAGCATGAACTCTTCCTCTGAATCTGAGCAGGATGGCACGGATCTGGTTGAGGACATCTGGGCCTTTCATGAGCAGATCATTCATACTCAAGCCTTTGAATTTCTGACTACTGTTCCATACAAGTCTGACAGGGGTTGTTATTGAATGTGGATTGGGGGCGATGAGGTGACTCACATGCCATACAGGCCCATTCCACTTAGCAATGGAGTCTTCATTTAACTTAATCGCGGCTCCTCTCTTGAGCATGTCATGCACCTGTGCAGTGTAGGCCATTTTCCACTCAGGTTCTTTGGCTAGCTGCCTCTCGGTTCTGAGGTACATGGCTTCCACTGCCTTCCTGTTATTTGGCAGCGCTGTTGGCTCTTCCAACCATGGGTATCTGGCATGCTAATGAAGTTCCTCCGTGTGGCTGTCTCCTGTGATGTAGGTGAGGTCTTCTCTCACCACCTCGAGCTCTCTTTCCTCAGCAAGAGTCATTTCCTTGCCACCTGGCTGACAGTTTCCACAGCGGCATCCTCCACATTTTGGTTTGCAGGCAGCCCCGATACTGTCCCATCTCCACCACTCCAGAAAGTCTGTGTTTGTAGCTGCTGTCCTTGACGCCTGGGAATTGGTGGAAGTCCAGCTGCCTAATGGAGGTTGGCATGGGACTGCATGGATGAGCTCCTCATATTTTACTGCAGCTGTTCTCATTGATCTTGCAAAATGTGTCTTGGTCATATGGGCTGACATTGTAAGCTCCTCAAAGAGTTCTGGATGAGTTCCTCCGATTACTCTTCCAAGAGGGCCATCCCACAACACAAGGTCCCCCACAACTCTGATTCTCTGTGGAGTCAGCTGACCTTCGCAATGGCTGATGAGAAGGCTTATTTCTCTTGGTCTCACAAGCTCATCCAGTGGTACTTCAGGAAAGAATTTCTGGAGCTGCCTTGCTGTCACACTTGCTTGTGAATATCTGCAATGCTGTCAAGTCCGTAACAAACAAGCTGATGGGGCTTCAGGGCACCTTTGGACATTTTCACCCTAATCTTTAGGAGGTAGCGCTTTGTCTCAAAATGAACCTTCATTCCTCCAACACCATGGACGACAAGTGTAATTTCCTCGCTTCTGAAGCTCCTGAAGTTCGCAGATGATGCCACTGTTATCGGGCTCATCCAGGACGGTGGTGAGTCTGCCTATGGAGAGGAGGAGGAGCAGCTGGCTGTCGGCTGCAGTCACAACAACTTGGAGCTGAACACGCTCAGAACAGTGGAGATGACAGTGGAGTCCAGGAGGAACCCCCCTGCATCCCTCCGCCTCACCATCCTGAACAGCACCGTGGAGTCCTTCAGGTTCCTGGGCACGACCATCTCCCAGGACCTGAGATGGGAGACCCACATAGACTCTGTGGTGAAGAAGGCCCAATTCCTCTGCCAGCTGAGGAAGTTCAACCTGCCACAGGAGCTGCTGAAACAGTTCTACTCAGCAGTCACTGAGTCTGTCCTGTGCTCGACTTTAACTGTCTGGTTCAGTTCTGCCACCAAATCAGACATGAGGAGACTGCAACAGACAGTCAGGACCATAGACTGTATAAAAGACGGACGTAGCAACCGGCCCTGAAAAATGAAGCCAACCCGGAAGTGTCAAAAACCTGCAATATCACTACGTCCGCTAGTTGCTGGCTCCAAAAAGCCCTGGCTCCCATAGACTGGAATTGGAAAAGAAGTGATCACAGATCA
>NW_007578067.1:209481-212289 GCF_000690725.1 Stegastes partitus | reverse complement strand
ATACTTTTGACTTCTGTATTTATTCTTGTCTTGTTCTCGTGAAGCCTCATTCACCACCGCAAATTCCATGTGTGTGCAAACTCACTCTGATTCTGATTCTAAAATATGCTTCAACTTTTAAACTTGCACACAGTAAACCTCTTTTTTTTCCTTCCGTGGGGTATTTCACTGAGTTATTCAGTTGCTAAAATATGTTTAGCTGACTTGCAAATTGTAGAAAGACAAAACAAAAACAACATCTTTCCTCCCAAAAGGTAGCGAATCTGAGCAGAACTTGTTGGAAGTCAGTTGAGGAGCGAGGAGCTCTCGGGGAGTTTACCAGAAATAACATCAGAATTAATCCGGCGTTCCTATTTAAAGAACACGTTTGCGCCTGATGGAAACATGCAGGATTCCAGTCCTTCCCTGCATTTATTACAGCAGATTCATAAAAAAACAGCGACGTTAAACCACCGGGGAGCAGATCAGCGGCGACCAGGCGGAATCGATGAGCTTCATGTCGATGGAAACAATGCTTCACTCCAGATCTTAAACCCGGGGCTTTGTCGAGACGCCGCGAAGCTGCTGAGGCAGGAGGATCGCTGACAGAACACTGGATATGCAATAATCAGAAGGTTAAACCTGCTCGTCCTCATGCTGCCGCTGCTGCTGCTGCTGCTGCTGCTGCAACTTTTAGCGTTTATTTAGAAAATCAGCTCCTCATTTCAGATTTCATTCCCGACCGGAGGATTCAGTACCGGAGCCTCAGACGGGTCGGCGAGGTTCGGATCGCCTGAAATATTTATCACGGTCATATTTCATCCTCATGGCTGCGCAGGTCTGAAAGTGTTGAAGCTTGAAGAATCAGTGAAGGCTGTCTGCAAAAAAAACTAAAACATTTCTGTCGGCTTTGAAATTTTGCAGCTTTTTGACACAAATAATAAAATTGCAAACAAAGATCTGAAGCTTAGTTTGGTTCATATGTCTGACAGAAAACATAAAAAACAAACGAAACAACAACAACAAGATGTTTCATGTTCACATTAATTGTTTAAAGATGCAAAACCGACACAAATTGAGGCAAAACACAAGAAAAGACAAACAAAAATAAAAATAGAAAGTTACAGAACCACCGAAACGGATTCAAACTGATTAGAAAGAGACATGAAATGAAAGGATGCAAAACCAACACAGAGAGGATCAAAACAGGAGACAGGAAAGACTCGGAATAAATACAAAGAGCCACAAGATGACAACAAAGAGACAAACAAAATCCTCAAAGATGTACAAAAATGGCCAGAAAGAGATTAAAACTGACAAAAAGAGACAAAAACCTGGACAAAAGGCCAAATAGCTTCCGACAAAATGACCTGAAACATCTACAAAGATGCACAAAAAGACCAGAAAGAGATTAAAACAAAAAAAACAAACAACAAACTAATGCGACTAAGGACAGAACGACATGCAAAGACCCACAAAATGACCCAAAAATGGATACTAAGAGGCACAAAATAGCAACAACGAGAGAAAAATCAACTGAAAGACTCACAATAGGCCAGAAAGAGAAGAAAACAACATGCAAAGACACACAACTGCTCAGGACACACAACAAACACCACAAATCAGTGACGGACAAACAAAGATACACAAAAAGACCAGAAAGCAAAGCGATGAAAACCAACGTCACAGTGTCACCAGCAGCAAACAGGAAGTCAGCAAACGCAGGGAAAAAAACACAAAGGCAACGCTGGAAACACAATCAGGTCCAAACAGGACGAAGAGACGAAAACAGAAGGAACGATAAAACTGTTCACGCGTTAAATGAACCCGACTAGAAACAGGTGAGTCATGAGATGCAGGTGAACATCACAGGAGGAGGGAAACAGACGAAGACAGGAAGTAACACACAAATGAAAATGAAACAAAGACACAAAGAAAAAAAGAGAATGAAAACACGCAGGATGGACTAAAAGAGACACAAAGTGAACCCAAACTGATGCAAAACCAATGCAGACAGACAAGAAAAACATGCAAAGACACACGACACAAATTCTAAATATCACAAACCTCCCACAAAAACAAACCAGCAGTGATCAGGGAAGGACAAGGACAGACGCTGGTGAGAATCAAAAGAGGAGGGAAACACAAAGGGAGCAGCAATGAATCTAACAAAACTGAAAAAGAAGACCAACAAAAAGACCAGAAAGACAATGGAGTTGAACACAGAACCGATCAGAAGGAGATTAAACCGACTAAAAGAGACGGAACACGAACACAACCAGATGGAAAACTGACGACACGAAGCACAAAATCTGGTGTTCAAATGCTCCAGACGGCAACATAATGACAGAACCTGATGTTTAACTGACTGCAGAGTCAGACTGAAGCTTACTGAGCTTTAATCAGCAAATAACCGACTGGACCTCGTGTCATAAGTAAGGATTAAACAATGAGGAGCTGTGCATTATTAGGTTTGAATGCACCCAGCGGAGACTAAGACACCACGACGTGAAGCAGAGTGGTGTTACTCCACTAAGTGCACAGTCTTCCTGCATGACTGACAACTGTGGGAGCGATAGACCAAAAAATGGCATTTTTTGAACGGGGAAAAATACCAAATTTTTTTGACTATATGAATTTCCTTGGAAAGACGACATACCAGAACCAAACTATGCCTTCACCAGACATGTCCCAGGAATGGGTGGACCAAAGAACAAGTTCCCGGCTCCATTATTTTTTTTTGATGAAAACTATATTTTATCTGGAATATTATATCAGGGGCTGCAAGGTGGCGCAGTTGGTAGTACTGTTGCCTCGCAGCAAGAAGGT
>NW_007578067.1:206730-208566 GCF_000690725.1 Stegastes partitus | reverse complement strand
GCCAGCCACGCCCCTTGCTCCGAAAAATGTTGAAGATTTTATAAAAATTCAGTATTGATTTATTTTCAGATTGGCATCCTGATCTCTGGATTTGACCATGAAAACTAATAAGAAAAAAATCCTGAGCTGTAGAAATGCAGTATTTTGTGATCTGTGATCACTTCTTTTCCAATTCATTTCTATGGGAGCCAGGGCTTTTTGGAGCCAGCAGCTAGCGGACGTAGTGACACTGCAGGTTTTTGACACTTCCGGGTTGGGTTCATTTTTCAGGGCCGGTTGCTACGTCCATCTTTTATACAGTCTATGGGTTCAACACACAAACACTAACATTGGGTAAATTCCACCCATAAAATATGTTACTCTCTCCACTAACGTCGGGTGAAAATCACCCGAATGCATGCATCTTGAACAAACCATAGATGGGAGGTGGGAAACAAACATTAATGACATCAATGAGCAGCCTGAAGCTACCCAAGGAGCCATGCAACTCAGACAGCAGCAACACAATGAAAATCACATGACAAGAGTCGTGTGGGTGAAAATAACCCGACGTTAGTCTTCTAGGGTTAACAGAACTTGCTGAAAATGCCTCAGGTTTTGGGACTATTTTATGCAAATAAAGCCAGTTAGCCATAGAATCCTCACTGACCACGGGATAAATAATGATAAATGATAAAGAAAGGTGGTAAAGAAAGGTGAACATGTGCCTTAAAGTTATAAAGACACAGTTGCTGTTTCACTCACTTTTTATAATAAGCGTGAACATCTGGTTTTACTAATTACTGCTGATGACAAATTCCGGTTTAACTGCACCAAACATCGAGTGTGTGAGTGTTTACCTGCCCAGTATAACCGCTGTTTGTTGGACCAAAGCGTTCCTGAAAAGAAGGAAAATAAATCCAGGAAACTCTCAGGCTGTTTTCTGTCCTCCTTAAACTTATTAATATTTCCATCTCTCATTTCGAGGCAAAAGCAAATCCAGCATCTGCGCAGCGGTTGTTTACAAAATACTACAAAGAGAAGAAAAGGTCATGCCTTCTGGGATGTTTTTTTTTTTTTTTTTTCCTGTTTTGAAGGAAGGAATTCTCCTCCTCCTGCACGTAGAACCAAACCTCGGAGGAAGCAGGATCCACAAACGGCTTCGTGACGCAACGGTTAATGTACAACGGTAGGAAGCAGTCGGAGAAACTAGCATCTGATTAATAATTCCCTCTCATGCAGCCAGATTTCAGCACAGAGTCGGCGAGATAGAAACACACAAACACTCGGTGTGTTAATGCAGCTTTGGCGGGAAAGAAAACTTCACGAAAGACCGCCGTTGTTTGCCACACTGCAGAGTTATGAATTAAAGACGCTGTTTAAATTGTTGAATGGCTTGAATGATTCGTAGAAAATCCAGACGTGGATTTTACAATCTGATGTCAAAATCATGAAATATGTGAAATGAAACCTGTTGAACATCATGAAGCCAAACATGATGAAAACAACAAATCAGTGGTACTAAAGAGGTTCTATCAACCACAGACGGATCAGTACAGCAGCAGAACATGTAGCGTTTAGTGCATCATGCGACTCTTTACCCAACAAGGTTGTAAGTTAGAGCTGCGAGAAACAGAAAATAAATCAAATGATGCAGGAGAGCAAAGCTGGTGGAGAACTGTCAGTCCTGTAACTTTGCATTTTTATTTTCAGCTGCACGTTGGAGCATATTTCAGCTGATACTCAACATTTAAAAGACGAAACTGGACAATTTCTCGGACACAAAAAGAATAAAGTCTAGAAGATGGTCCTGGTATGTTCTGGAGGTAAAATGATCCTTTCATTGTCTAGAACTTG
>NW_007578067.1:204495-206114 GCF_000690725.1 Stegastes partitus | reverse complement strand
ACTATAATGAATCTGCCGTCTTTTTGTCTATCAGTACATTCATTTGACAGATTTGTTTGCACCAAATCTGGCATCAAGAGTTGTAAGTCGTATTAGCAACATGCTCAGACGTTATAAAGAAGTGATCTGTTGTAGGGAGTCGTGTATTTATGAAGAACATCTTTTATTCTTTTCTCTGCCAATGATAGTCAAGAATCTTTACAAAAACTGCTATTTTCACTTTCATGGACTTTTAATGATGGATTCTTTCAAAAAAATATGGAAACAAGCTAATTAACCACAGTCACTTCACAGAAAATCATTTTTAAAAACTCTGAATTTTACCCCCTGCAGGACTCTCCAGGAGTTAAACTCTTCCTCTCATCTCTGTTATGGGAGTGTTTTGTGATTCTGCTGAGGCAGAGAGTTTAAGTTTCGCCTCAGAGACGCTTCCTTCTGTTCAAACCATCCGACTGTGTAAACAGCGGTCTGTGGGCGATTAATTATGCCTGGTAGCGACACGCAGAGGAAGAGAAAAGGGGCCGAAGACGGAGAGACGAGCGTTCTGGGCTACAAATAAAGACATGAGCGAATGTGTTGGGGAGCTTCTGAAAAGACGATAACGCTCGTTCGCCTTCTCGCTCGCTTTTCAACGAGCTAAAAAATAGTCTAAATATTTCACAGCCGAATGCTAAGTGCTTGAAATGGAGGCAATATCTTTCATTTATCAAAAGGAGAGAAACACAAATGCGACCAGGTCAGGAAATTAAATTTTACAGGAAATTTCAGAGTCTTGGTGACTCGTTGAAAAAAAGACAAAAATAGAAATGCAAATAAACAGATTTGATCAGTTGCATTAAGCTCCAAAGAAGAAGAAAAAATAAGGAAATGAAGGTTTCACTGCTTCTAAACAGTGTGTTTAACTGAATTATCAGCAAATCTGACACAAATGAAAATGTGGAGAAAAAACAAGGTATTAATGAATCCTGGTAATGATGTACAGAAAGCAGACATGTGGTGAATCCATCAAGGATAAACCGTGTTTCTGAAGTGCACGAATGTGAGGAAAATGTGAGTCAAACATACAATAAAAACACACAATATTTCTTACTGTGCTGCTCAGGACATAAACAACAACAACAAAAAAAAAAAAAAAAAACAGTTAAAAATAAGCATCTGTATTCATGGAATTCACACTTTCACCTTTATCGATGTAAATTTCATCCAAATCTGCATGAGTCTGAGAGTTGACAACCACATGTGGCCCAAAATGTGTAACTCCAGAGTCTCCACATTGCAAATACATCTACTGGAGGAGCTTTGTTAAGGAGAGACTGAACAAGGAGGTTCTCCATCATCCAAACTTTTAAATGAATCATTATAGTAAGGGCATTTTATGAGATTTTTCACAAATCTGCCAACTAAATCATTACCAAACAACTTCTTCACCAACATGTTTGTAAAGGTGTAATAACATGCATTAAAATGTTGAAGTTCAGCTCTGGTGGGAAACCCTGAAAAACACCTGCTCAAGTTAGGGTACCGATAAATGATTGACGAAAAATCGATTTTACAATTTCTATGTGATTAATATTTTTAAAAAACAATATTATCAGACCTGGTGAAACTCAAAGATGAAC
>NW_007578067.1:201786-202883 GCF_000690725.1 Stegastes partitus | reverse complement strand
AGGTTCCCGACACAACTGGAATATTTTTGTACCAGTTCTGCAAAGTTCTACTAAGTTCTCTTCTGAAGGGCGGAAAACGTTCGCTGACAACACAGTCAGACCGTTAGAACGTTCTTCAAGTTGAATGCATTACTGAGAACAATCGTCCTTTGTTATCATGTGAGTATTGTGGGAACATTTGATAGATTCCATAGCGTGTTCCCTCAATGGAACATTGAACATTCCAAATGTGTTTTCCACATGTTATCGAGACCTGTATCATCGAAGGTGGAACATTCTGCGAGCAAAGCCTCAAACGTATACAGAATGTTTTATGAGGTTCCTGTTATGTGATATATTAAAGGTGGAACATTTTTGCTTTTTCGGTGAGGGAACACATTATAGAGGGTTCTCTTGTGAAGTATTCTTACGACGTTCCTGGATGTTCTCAAATCAACATTCAAAAAACATTTTCAAGATGTTAAGACCTCAGATGAACATTCTTAATAAGACGTCACTGAGGAAACACGTTGTGGAACGTGTTTCTATAACAATGTTGTACAGATGTTCTTGAGGCATGTGTTTTGAGAGAACGTTGTATAATGTTCCTGTGAACAGATAAAGAACGTGTTTCCTTTCTGTTGATGAATTGGTCTACAGAACGTTCCTCTGTTAAAATGTCTCCTCGGTGAGAACAACAGAAGGATGCTCTCAATGCAACACTTTCTGGAGACCACAGATGATGGAACGTTCTTCATAACACGTTCCTGTAATGTATTAACAAATGTGGAATATTCTGCGTGCAATGCCTTAAACGTGATTGAGGCTTCAGATGACAGAACTTTTTTTTTTATACAGAATGTTTCGTAAAGGCAGAACATTTAGCTTTTTGTAAAATATTTTTATGATGTTCCTGGATGTTCTCGAATCAACAGTTGGAAAACATTTTCAAGATGTTACTAAGACCTTAGATGACGGAACGTTCTTCACAAGACGTCACTGAGGAAACTTCTGCAACAATGGGGGGTACATTCTCAAGGGGTGTTTTACAGATGTTCTTGATGCCTGTTGTTTTGACTGAACAGATATAATAAAGAACACCTTTTTATTGATGAAAC
>NW_007578067.1:197706-201736 GCF_000690725.1 Stegastes partitus | reverse complement strand
AGATTGTAGTTTGCACCCCTAGCATCACAGTGAATTTCACTCCTAATTTTCATACAGTAACACAAACTGTATGCATGTATTCAAGCTTTTATTTAAGTATAAACAACACACTAAATGAAACTGAAGAAACAAGTCTTTGTGACACTCCCTGGCTAACTGACGTGTATTCAGGCAAATATTTAACCACAAGCGCCGATGCGGGTCCTCTACCGTGGTCTTCAGACATTAGCAAAGACGGTTCGCTAACGTCTTAGCTGCTAACGTTAGCAGCTAGCGTCTTTGCTGCTAACGTTAGCCGCTAACGTCTTTGCTGCTAACGTTAGCAGCTAAGACGCTAACGTAACGTCTTTGCTCTGAACGTTAGCAGCCAAGACGCTAACGTTTTTGCTAACGTCTTCGCTGCTAACGTTAGCAGCTAAAACGCTAATGTAGCGTCTTTACTGCAAACGTTAGCAGCTAAGACGCTAACGTAACGTCTTTGCTGTGAACGTTAGCAACTAAGACGCTAACGTCTTCCCTGCTAACGTTAGCAGCTAAGACGCTAACGTACCATCTTTACTGCTAAAGGTAGAGAAACTGCTTTGGCGCTTGTTGATAAATACTTGCCCGAATACATGTCAGTTAGCCTGGCAAGCTTGTGGCGCCCCACGTGGATGTCAGCACCCTTAGCATTTGTCTATACTGCCTATGCCTAGGGCCGACTCTGGGTACCAGGATATGATAGCAGGAGTAAGCTGACCACAGCGACGAGGAGCCAGCGGAGGTTTATCCCGCCAGCATTGTGATAGCTAGCAACTCGGCTCGCTAGCTTGCTAAGTTGAAGAGTAGCATTCTTGTGTGTGAACTGGAGGAGAGGGACAGCCCGTCTGCTGAGCGCTGACATCTGCCTTGGCCAGTAATGTAACTGCTTATCTCCTGGGGTGAGTAAAGCAATCAGTAATCACAATGTAGTTGCAAAAAATGAAAGAACCATGTTGTTGACTTCACCAGAGAATCTCGAGCCATCGAGGTGGCTCGGTGCTTAGCACTGTTGCCTCCAGTGTGGTCTTTTTCAACAAAGAAGTGTTTGTGGTGAAATATAAATGCTAACAGTCAACTCAGAATCATGAACAAACCCTGATTTGACCGCTCATAAGTAACTTAAGGCCGGATTTTTTAAAAATCGATTTTTGGTCAATTGGCTATCGGTACCCTAACTTGAGCAGGTGTTTTTCAGGGTTTCCCACCAGAGTTGAACTTCAACATTTTAAGGCATGTTATTACACCTTTACAAACATATTGGTGAAGAAGTTGTTTGGTAGCGATTTAGTTGGCAGATTTTGATATTTATCCCTTACTATTAACAGAGCTGTAACCGAGATCCTGAGGTTTGATTTGGGCAACATTTCCATTGACGAATCCCAAATGCGGTGGGAAGTTCTAAAATCTCCAGATATCCTGTTGTACACTGTGTCCACCTGCCATAACTATAACCTGCTGCGATATCCTGTAGAAACCTTTTCAGAAACCTCCACAGTAAGTGTTTTTCTGTCTTCGTATCCAGTATTACTGTTATTATTTAGTATTAGTACTTCTCAATAGTTGTCATGTCCATCAAGTTTCTGTTATGTCTTGTCTGTCCTGTTTTATTTTGAAAGCACTAACCTCTTGTCTCTGTCCTAGCTTTACTTCCTGTATGCCCAGCCCCGTCTCGTCACACCTGCTCCCTGATTATTTCCCTCACCTGTTCCCCATCCCCCCTCATTACCTCGTGTATACTACCCTGTATGTCTCACAGTCTCGTTGCCAGTTCGTTGTACTTCATGGTCCTCGTCCCAGCGTTTCTTCATAGTCGTAGTCAAGCCATAGTCTGTTTGTGCACGACCTCGTTTCTGTTTTTGGCCTTGCCTTTCGCCTCTCGTTTTGAATACCTCTGCCTGTCTGACTGACCTCCTGTGTACCAAACCCTGACTGGTAATAAACCTGCCGTTTTGTCTGAACCCATCTGTGTTGAGCATTTAGTTGCAGTTTCATGTGTAATATTTCATTATCACGTGAAATATTTTAATTATATATCTGTGATATTTCACTTTCAGAATCAGAAACGGGTTTATTGTCAGGTACACAATACGAAGAATTTGTTGTGGTGAGTTGGTGCAACAATACAACAGACAAAATAGAGTAAAAATAACTTATAGCGCAAAAAAAATGTTTTGGAGCAAAGAATTAAATTTAAATAAGAACCATAAAATTGTAGTAGTATTAGTATAGTAGTATTATTGTAGTATGTACAATGTAATGTAATGTGCAATATTTAATTTAATGTAATTATTTCATTAGTATGTGTGATTTTACGTTTTACTTAGTGTAATTGCCAGTATAGCGTTTTACTTTTCTATTCTAGCTCAGTTTAGCTTATTGTGTTTCAGTATCGTACTCCTTTTGCATTCTATTTTCTCTGAGCGATACCTGGCACAAGAACTTTCTTTGGGACTAATAAGCTTTTATGTTATCTTATGTTTCAGGTCCTTTACATCAGGGATCTCCAACTCCGGTCCTCATGAGCTACTGTCCTGCAGGTTTTAGATATTTCCATACTGCAACACACCTGACTCAAATCAATGGACCTCCAACAGCTTGTTGTCATGTTCTACACAAGTCTGTTAATGATCCATTCATTTGAGTGGTTTGTTGCAGTACAGAAACATCTAAAACCTGCAGGACAGTAGCTCACGAGGACCGGAGTTGGAGATCCCTGCTTTAGATGTTTAAAAACAGGCATCACATGAATCCCAGATTCAATCTGAGGCAAGAAAATGACCCAGAAAATCCAGCCAGAGTCATGGAGAACCAACTTTAGTCACAAGAAGAACAAAGATCAGAGATATTCTGGATCTTAACATCTGAGATTAAATAAAGAGACAGAACCCTGAATCCACAGGAGAACGATACTAAACTCTATACGAGGCTGATTATGGAGGCCTGGAGGGTTGAAACATCGTCCGTTATTGTTGAACAGCATCCCTACGATCCTTTACAGCCTCAAACATCTGCATAGTGTTCTAGAATCTGTTCTTTTATCTTATCTGTGATGCAGCTTAATCAGCATTTATTTCAAACATGACTTTGTTTCTCAAAAGATGAAACAAACAGACTTTAAAGAGACACTTGAAATTATTCCTGCTGTTTTCTCTTAAAGCAAAAAAAAAACCAAAGACCTTGTTTCTGGCTCTGCAGCTTTAATTATGTCTCAGTGTCGCATGCAAACACACATTAAACAGACAGCGTGCAATATAGATAGAATGAATTCATGAATAAGACTTTTTTTCATCGTTGTTTTTATTTTTTCGCCGCTCGGTAATCAGATTGCCACTGCAAGTGTTTGACATTCGAGTGTAATCACAGCAAACAGAGAGCCGCTCCTCGGAAAAGCTTCGTTTCACAGCAAGATATTCGCCGTCTGAAAATGAGACGCCTGTTCCAACAAAATGATTTTTGGCATGAAAACGGAGCTCTCTGCGGCGGAGGTATTGAAGTGATTTGCAAAGTGGGACGCTTTAGTCACAAAGTACTAACATTTTCAAAGACACGATCCTCCGCTGTGCTGAACTATTGAGTCTCGAGCAGCGACTCCACACAAATTGAAGTGCAGGAACCCATCGGTTATGCAGAACCGCGGTTATCTGCAGCTCCGCAGGAAAGCCCAGTTTTTTTCTGGTGACTTGTGGCGGAACATCGTAGAAACCCGATGTTCTTTGTGTTTGAGAGGAAATTATAATAGGCCGCTTGACTTCATGTCGCCGTCCGCCCTTTTTAACGCCACAGGAACCTTTAAAAGGACCGTCTTTTAGAAAGCTTTAGGAAAAGTTTTGACAGCAGGGAAGTTCTGGTTCTGGTTCCACAGGTATGGTTCCTTTAAATATAGGTCTAGGCAGGAAATATTGGGAATGAATTTGGAACGGTGCTGTGGAAGTAAACATGCTCTCCAATCTGTTCGTTGAGGTTCCCGACACAACTGGAATATTTTTGTACCAGTTCTGCAAAGTTCTAC
>NW_007578067.1:195580-196820 GCF_000690725.1 Stegastes partitus | reverse complement strand
GTTGTTTTGACTGAACAGATATAATAAAGAACACCTTTTTATTGATGAAACACTCTACAGAACGTTCCTTTGTTGTCTCTGCTGTGACAACAAAGGAAGGATGTTCTCAATGCAACATTCACAACACTTTCTTGAGACCTTTATACGATGGAACGTTCTTTATCAGACGTTCCTGTCGTTTATTACATTTTCTGAGGGATGTTTTGGGGATTTTGTCGATGGAACACATTATAGAATCTTTAAAACGTTCCCACAACGTTCCACAATGCCACATGATAATTAAAGAAGAATGCTGTAAGCCTAACAAGTTTTGAGAAGCTCGGAGCATAACAGTGTTGTCACCAAACATCTTTTAGAATGTTTTTCTACTTTTAAAGAAGAACTAAAAGAAAACTTCCGGCTGAAAACATGAACGAACTAAAACAATCTAACCGTAGAAGCGACATCTGTCGTTTTTTAACACTTGGACTGGACTCTGCCGTCTGGTTTGGCTGTGTGGTTCTGTGAGTGCCCCTCTGATATTCATAACTAACTGGACTCGTCTCTGTCCAGCTACCTGCTAATCTCGTGTACAGAACGGGGAACCGCATTAACACTTATTAGGGATTCTGTTTCCCATCGAGGCGTTTGGTTTTTCCACCTCACAGTCGCTGCTACGGCCAGAACGCAGCAGGCCGGATGAGCCGTTCTTGTCCATTATCCCTCATTATTGTCACGGACCGGCAGCATGGTTCCTCTCCGCTGAGGTTCTCCCTTTCTCTGGTAGAATACTCGTTTCATCGTCTGTCGACTCCGACAATGGAACTCAGACACAATAGAGGCTCGAGTCGAAGGGATTTGATTACACAAAGCTGCCCAGTGGGGAGTCTGCAGAGGAACAGCGAGCCGTTGGAAGTTCCAAACGCCGAATTAAACGCCTCAAACTGTTGTCTGAAGCAAACCTGCAATTTTACCCCGAAATTAGTTCAATCGCTTCCATCAATAGCGCCGCCGTGATCTCCAAGGGATCCGCAAAACACTGTCATTTTGACGATTAAACGGGTTAATGCGTTTTCCAGCCTGTGTTCACGCAGTGACCGTAGTTAAAGTTTCGGAATTTACCGGATTAGTGAGTACTGGCACACATTCAGATTGAAGGATTAACATCGACTCATAGTGTTATTTTTATGCTGGCAAAGAGAGAAGTCCTGATTTCTACCTGATTGACAGCCTGATCCTTTGTTTACATCACACAGGTGTC
>NW_007578067.1:192143-194578 GCF_000690725.1 Stegastes partitus | reverse complement strand
GACCCCTCTCTTTAAATTGCAGTCATAATATTATTATCCTTGTGACGTATCTGTTAGGATGACCATTTTGCGGTTGGATAAAGCAGGAGACTTGAGGCGAGATAAGGTGCAGACCAACCGGGTGTTTATTCACTGACTCTCACATTATATAAACGCGACACAAACAGTAAACCAAAAAAAACCAAAGCACAGCGGTTAACTGGTGGCATATATTGTGGCGCTACTTCCCTCTCTCAACTGCCAGCTTTTTATAGGCAGCCCCTAATCAGCCCCTAATCAGCCCCTCAAGCCTACCAATATAAGGGTTAACCTAAAATAACCAAACACAAGAAATACACCAAAATACAAAACCTCTTTACTTTTTACAATAACAACAAACATATAAACTGAGTATATATTTATCCTAAAAACAATTACCGAAATCCTCATTGAACAATGTATCTATTTCATCACCTGAAGAAATTACTATCCCCCCTCTCCTCACCTACACTTGGTTTCTCCTGGAACCTTTAAAAAGGTGTTCCAGCCCATGGGGGACTGTTTTGGCTGGAACACCTGAGGAAACAAAGAGAGATGAGACATTTCAAACTTTTCAATTCACACATTCTTAAAAATAATGCCACATACCCACTTCTATGGTCATTCACTTATTAAGTCCAATCACTTAATCATGTTCCTGAAACTGGTCTTGTCTTTGTCCTGTAGACCTCACCAGGGTTTTCATCCAGCGCTGTGAGGAGAAGCCATCAAACAGCACGTTAGCCCCAAAGCTACACTCATTCAACTCATCCCACAGTCTGTCTGGTGTCCTATTATATTCATCCCAGGATGTGAACTCCCGTATAGGTAATGAAGGTCAGCTTCACTACAGTATCCGTATCGTCAGCAGAATGCAGCAGAAACCCAAAGAGACGGAACTTTTGAGACTAAAACAGGATTTTCAAGGTGATAGACTAGACTTTGGAAAACCCAGAAAAAAGCTTCCCTGGATTCTCTCTGTACATCTTCACCAGACCTGGATGCTTCATTTGTGAATATTTTACAGGTTGCCTGCAGGCTACATGTGCCGTAGTTCTGTAAAACACCAGGATCTGCCCACATGGCAGAGTCTGTCCACCTCCGAACGAGCCTTACTGCTCCTGTTAATTTTCTCCGTGTGTGTTTTACAGCTCAGCGTCCTGATAAAAGGCCAGCTGCCACCTCAGCTCACTGCCACGTGGATCCGGACCAAGTTGTGCTCCTGGACGCAGAGATTAGTGCACACATGACCGATAACTGGAAACATCCCGACCTGCTGCAGCTGCAGACCGAAGGGACAGAAGGAGGCGAGAAGATAGAAAGAGCAGAAAACCACAACAACAGAAAGGAGTGGAGGAGTCAGCGCAGATCTCTGGAGATTTTTTTGATTAGAAGTGAAAACTCTCTCCAGTTTTGAGCCGATATTAAACCGTACAACAAGTTAGAAAATGCCTGGCTGTGAGCTGATTATGTTTTTATGAAGGTGATTGTTCTTTGAAGTTTAAACCAAGAAGGGGGAAAAAAAAAAACTTTCTTTAAAAATCAATAGCAGAACAATGTAAGAAAGAGAAAATAGATGAGAAAACCTATTTAAAAAGACTTAATATGAAGAACTTTGGGGTAATAAAACACCGTGGCCACGTCATTTACACCATTACAGGATAAATAATGTTTTAACCCTTAACATAAATGTTGTAGTTCCATATATTATCTATATTCTTTATCCTCATGTCTCAGCTTTTTATCAAAGTGTTTTCAAACCCAAGACTACTGTAGAATATATAAATGTTCCACCTCTTGCTTTACTTTATACACCTGTTTTTGTTTGTTTGTTTGTTTGTTTGTTTGTTTTTAAACCAAATCCAGTCTGTGGAAACCATCTCCCCTGAAATTAATGTAGTATTAACTGTTGATTTAACCCCTAAAACATCATCTATGTGCATAAAAGTCACATTCTTTGATAGTTTTTCCATTAAGATAACCTCAAAATGGTAATTTTTGTCATTGCTACTCTGCATTTTTAAGGTGGAAATGCTCTGACGTGTCTTCCACAAATTACAAAAAACTCAATATGTAAATGTTAGAGTAAAAAAATTTTTTTTTTTTTTTTTTTTACTGGAGGGAGTTTTTAATTACAAATTTGTTGGAAATTTGCACCACTTAAGTAAAATATCAACAATAATTAATTCTTTATGCTTTCATCCTGCAATCTAAAATCCTAAAAATCTAAAAAGTAATTCCTTTTTCCCAACACTTACTTAGATACGTGGTTGCCGATAAACGTTCTATTTTACTGATTGAGAAATGCCTTTTTAGTTGCATAATAATGTTGCATCAACGTCACTTTGTGAGGAACTCAAACTCACATTTCTGCATAAATTCATTTAAAACCAAAGTAAAGTTGAGATCGTTTAATT
>NW_007578067.1:190637-191194 GCF_000690725.1 Stegastes partitus | reverse complement strand
CCTTCCGATCATTGACCGACCCGCCTGAGCCACAGCCGCCACGTAAAGCTTCTGGAAACTTTTCCTGCACTTCTCTACATGTGCACTGCTGAGCTCTGTGTTCAGTCCAGGAACAGAACGTTTCAAGTCCAGTCCAATATACTTAGGTTTATAACTCTTCAAGGAAAAATGACTACGTACTCACAATCCATGAGGTAAATGAAAAGGACAATGAGAAATCAGTAAAGCACAATAATGTGATTCAAGTAAGCACAGGTGTTACCTTTTAGAATGTGCACAAAAGGATCTTTGCTTCTCTTTTCACAGGATTTTTGGCCTTTAATATGTTATTTCTGGAAATGTTTCAACTGATTGCTTCTGATTGAACATTCACATGCTGCAATTTAGCAAATGACTTGTGATTTGAAGGCGCGCTGTGTTGAATGGCCACAGTGGCTCTTAGCGTCGGCGGAAGGTGGATTCCCTCCTGCTGCTTCGTTCGATCCAACAGCGTGAACACAGAGTAAGTTGGAGGCCCAGCGCATGTCAGAGGGATGGAAATAAATGCGTTTGGGGTT
>NW_007578067.1:188390-189446 GCF_000690725.1 Stegastes partitus | reverse complement strand
TGTAAAATTGAGTTTTTATCAAATTGCTTTCATTTACATTGTCCAAGTTGTTTAATCACAGTGGAGTCTTTAACTTGTCAGAAGAAGAAAAAAACAACCTGCCCATCATGATTCCCCGGAGCCCAGGTGAATATATTGCTTCATTTTTCAGCTCTGCGGTGTCGCTTGGCTGCTGGGAGTCTGGGGAAATAATCAAAATGACATGAATACCGGGGGTCAATAAGGACCAGACAGCAAATTTCTGCCTTGCGGCCCCCGAGGAGGCAAATCTGTCCACGGAAACCACGCGGCACCTGAGTAACGCCGAACACCGAATCAAAATGTTCCTTCACGGGAAGAGTAGCGGACAATGGGAGTGTTTTCTGAGCATCAGTGTCTAATCAGTGTCTTGGAGACGGACTCCTGGGAGGAACTCGACCTCCGTGATGAAGGTGTTGAAGGTGCAGGCGAGGCAGCCGGTGGCAGAGGCGCTTAACGGCGCTGGGAACATTTCCACTCCAGGAACATGGCTCCGAGGCTTATGCTAATTCCTAGCCAGAGGGTGAAATCGAGTTAAGGTGGAGAGCAGCTGAAGTGATGTTTCAATCGCAGCTGCGTGTCGAGTGCATTTTCTTCTGCCTCCGACTCCCACCTTTTGTCCAGGTGGAACAAGGAAGAGGAGGTCAACGGGGGAAAGACGAAGGTCAGTCAGAGCCTCCAGCTGACAGTTCGACTCCTTCAGACGTCGGACGGCAAAGTTGTTTAACCAGATTAAAAGGTTGAACACAGTTTTCTGATTAAAAGTTTAGTGTATTTAATGAAGCAAAGTTTTGTACTTTATTGTTCCTTCATACTGTGAATGTTTCCAGAGTTCCAGGTCCTTGAAGTCCACAGAGGAGGCTCCAGATTTATTACTTTAATGGACTTTTTCCATCATTTCTGAGCCTCAGAACTTCATCAGTACAGCAGATAGACACATGACATTTAGGAGGAAGAACACATCTGAGTTCTGGTAGAAACTGACACCAGATCAGTTCTACATCCATCCAGGTGTCACAGTCTGAACACTGGATCTGG
>NW_007578067.1:174511-187704 GCF_000690725.1 Stegastes partitus | reverse complement strand
AGGACCATCTATAGACAGGATTCCTTTTATGTCCCAACAACTTTCTATACGGTCATACTATGACACATTTTTTAGGTTCTAAAATATCAAGAAATGGAGCAGCAAGTGGAAGGAACAAGACCAACGAGGAAACATGGACCAGAAGGCAGCAGGACACAAAACCTAATTTCTGTGTCGACACTATTTAATTTAAGCAGAAATATCCTTAGGCAGGAGAAAGTACAAGCAGAGATGAATCCCTTCAGGCCCAAATATTACAGAAACTCTTCCATTTGTAGGATTGAAATGTTCCATCTGAAGCTTGACCCTTCGCTAAAGGTCATGTATTATGGATCAAAGGCTGATGTAGGTTTTGCAAATTACTGCTTTACATCCATATTTACCATTTTGTCCACAGAGTTGGTTCCTGATGACACATCTTCTTAGATGTATCCTGAAACTTTGTAAAAGACCATCTTAATTCATCTTATGTTGTCTTGGTGGACTTATGAAACCATTCGAACATATGTTTTCATCGCAGATCAAGAAATCAATCAAATCGGCAGCTCTGTGAAGGCATTTTAGCCTCTTTTCGCTTGTAATTTGGGTTTAAGGGCACATTAAGGCATCCAGCTGTAAGACAGTGAGTCAACTGGAGGCCCAATAGAGTAAATATTGGACTTTAATTCGTCACGTGGTCACAAACATGACTGCTGCAAGCAAACGTCAACTTAAAATCGCCATCGATTCGTTGCATCCGGCTTCGGTGTTCCGTCCTTCCGCGGCCAGAAATTGATCGAAGGAGTTCATCGCTCGGTATTTAGCAGATCTAATGTGTGAAAGCCGTTCAACATTGTTTAAAAAGATTCCTCCGTATGAAGATGTATGGATCTGTTCCTCCTGCAGCTGTAACGGAATGAAGCTTCCAGTCAGCGGCCCGGAGGATTGACTGCACTCTGCTTCCTGAGTGACGTTAACTGATGTATAAAAGCATGCATTTAGGTGATGGACACGTAAAAAGCAAAGTGTGTCTGACCTTCACATCCCCGACAGCTACAACTCACTTCGTTTACCCGCTGACCACGACTCCCCAGAGGAGCCGTGTTGTGTTTCATTGTGAGTCGGTGCTGGCTTTGAAAAATAAAAAGTCCCATCTTCTCCCCAGATTACATTTGCTGCAATCCCGTCTCTCGGTGGAGCTTACGAGAGACCAGCCAGACACGAAACTTTAACTACAAAAAAAAAAAAATGTCTCTTCGGCTTAGTTGTTTCATCCATTTATTCAATCGCTGGGCGGCCCGCCGGGAGTGCAGGTGTTGCGGATGTTGTGAGGTTTTAAAAGCAAAGTTTCGGCATCATCTTCCCAGAGGACGACAGCTCTGCCCTCACCTTGAGTGCCTTCACGCCACGCGATTTATCGTCACTCCGATAGCCTCCGTCCGACCCGTCTACGAGCACAAACTGCCGTAATGCCGCATGTAGAGCTAATTCATTAAAATTTCAATTTTCCCCTCACCTTGAATGGCGCCATAAAGCCGCAAGTTAAATTATTTACCCGCAGCTTGATAACCTTCCCTTCCTTTTTTCAAAGATAAACATGTATCCTGGTAAGCAGAGCAGCAGTAATGACTGAGACTAATCCATTAGAGCTTCAAGGTGTGTCCATTTAACGCCACCAATAAACCTTGAGTTGCTTCTGCAAATGAAAATATCGCTCTTGTAAAGTCAATTCAGCCCCCTTCAGTGTGTGAGTTCTTGTGACCTGGCCGTCTGACAGACCGGACACCATCCTGGGGTCACATGTTCCCTTAGAACCCCTCCGACAGAGAATCTGGTCTTTTTGTGCTGCCATAACTGTGTTTCTCCTTAACAGACGCTCAGATGGACCAGTCTTTCAGCCTGTCGCCCCCCCTCCTCGAAGGCTCAGAGCCTCCATTAAGCAGCACATCTGCAAAAATAAAAGTCAGACAGACGGAATGGAAACAACAAATTGCAAACAAACTGGCAGGGAACGTCCCCACAACGTTGGATGACATTACCTGCAAGTTCTAATGTTTTTTGTTGTTGTTTTATTTTTATTTAAGAAATTCTTTTCATCAAATGTTTAGAAAATAATATTCATTAAAAGGTCATGTTTTATTGTCAACATTTAGGAGGATGTTGTCAGGAACACAGATGATGTTCCATGATAACTAAGGAGGAACATTCTTGAACCAACACTCAAAAAGTGTTTTCCAGATGTTCCAAAGGTCTCCAATGATTAAAAAAAAAAAGATGTTCCTGGACTGTGACATATCAACAAAGATGGAACAATCTGGCTGCTGTGTTCTGTGGCTGTTTTAGGGAAATTGTTAAAGGAACAGATGAGGAACGTTCTTTATTCAAAAAAATGTTTTCCAGATGTCCTTGAGGCCTCAGATGGCAGAATGTTTCAGTACGTTCCTGTTATGCGATACAGAAGAACGTTCTATAATGTGTTCTGACAATAAAAAGGGAACATGTTCTACCTTTAATGTAAGACTTTGATAACAATGTTCTAAGGGTTCTCAAGCATCATTCAAAAAAACGTTTCCAAGATGTTATAATATAATAACATGTTCCTGGAGTATGATATATCCAAGGTAGAACATTTCCCCTTTTTGTTGGTGGAACACACTATAGAACGTTCTTCTATAGCATGTTTCCATAACAACAAAAGAAGAATGTTCTCAATACAACTTCCAAAAAACATTTTCAACATGTTATTAAGGCCTCAGATGACAGACGTAGATGTGCTGCAAAGTTCTGAGGATGTTATGTGGATGTTGTCTAGGGAACACATCACAGAACTTTGCTTCTAGACATTCTCACAATTTTGTTGCGATAAAAAACGAATGTTCTCACACCAACATTCAAAAAACATTTTCCAGATGTGTTCCGTCAATGGAAAGGGAAAATGTTCTACCTTCAATATAAGACTTTGATAACGGTGTTCTAAAGCAACATTCAAAAAAACGTTTCCAACATGTTAGTGAGGCCTCAGATGACAGTACGTTCTTTGTAAAGACATTTCTGTATTGTGACATACTAACAAAACTGGAACATTCTGGCTGCAGGTTTGATGACGTTGTCGAGGGAACACAATATAGAATGTTCTTCTATAAAATATTCTCAAAATGTCCCATGATAACAATGGAAGAATGTTCTTAAACCAGCATTCAAAACATGCTTTGTAGCTATTATCTAGGCCTCAGACGACAGACTGTTTTTGATACAGAACATTTTATAACATCCCTGGATTGTGGTATAATATTGGTAGAACATTTTGCCACTTTTTTGGGAGAACACATTAAAGAACGTTCTTCTGTCAGATGATAAAAAAGGAAAGCTGTTCTTAATGTATCACGAAAAAATGTTTTCCAGATGTTACCGAGACCTCAGATGACACAACGTTCTCGACAAGATGTCACTGTACTGCGATATGTTGACAAAAGTGCAACATTCTGGCTGCAATGTTCTGAAGATGTATTGGGGATGTTGTTGAGGGAACACGTCATAGAATCTATAAAACACTTATTGACAGTGTTCACGGATAAATTAAAGTCTTGCATTCTGGACATTCATTGTACGAATTACCACGATGTTTATGGTCGTTTTGGTTCTAATACAGTAGAACATCTCCTGGATTCAGAACAGTGCTGTGAGGCTTCCAGAACATCTACACTAAAGGATAAGCAAAGTCTGGTCTGCAACAGCACAAAACCAATGGATTCACTGTGACGGAGCTTCTGCAAGTTGGTTCAGGTCACAAGTTTAAAATGTACACAGAAAAAAAAATAAATACAAAAGGGTTTTTTTTTTGAAGTTTTTAAGTCTTCGTTCTTAACTTGGATGATGACAAATGGCGCGTTCATCCCTCTCCAACTGGACCTGGCACTAATGAAGACGAGTCCAGTGAAGTTTGAATCTGACAGCCCCACTACACACTAAGTGACGAGCTCGAGCTGCTCGGACCACTTGTGTGATTTTTTTCCTTTTTTTTTTTTTTTTTTTTCTCCGTCGCTGCCAAATGGCTCGTGCGGCGGCTGCAGATGGCGGTTCTGGGAGAGCAGATTACACAGAAGATTAGATCGGGCAGAGATGCAGCCTCCGGCGTTCCGGCAGCACCGATTCGCTGGAGCTGCCCAGAGCGCTCGACATTTTGACCTCAGAAGATGCTCAACCAGCTGCAGTGGCACCGGCTCTCCTCACATAGGGCTGAGTCAAACCGAAGCTTCCAACAAACCGCACAATAATTTTGCACCAATCTCTGATTCGCAGTCTTTAGTTAGTTTACACCTATTCTGACTCACCAATTGTGGACTTCCGGTATAAACTTGCTATTTCACGCAGCTTTCTCCTTTTGGTTTTTCAAAACAACAACCTCTTGGGAGCAACCTACCGCACTAAAAGTTCAGTTTTAATGCACGCTCTCGCCTTCCTGCATGCAAATGTTCCCCCATCACTACATTAAAGGGGCATCATTCCTGCATCCTGGGCTTAGCTCTGCCCAATATAATTGTGATTGATTTAAAGATAAACAAACAAGAGAGTGCGTTCCGTCTCAATAGCAGGATGACAATGAGGTGCACTGTGTGGGATTAGTTTATACCATGAAGAAAGAACCGAAACCCATTTGTCTGTCTTCAGAAACCTTTTGTTACCTGTAGCCAACCCTTTTTCTCATAGAAGTTCTTGTATAAAAAATTGGCGTTTTGGTTTGTAATGCAAAATTGAAAATTTCAATTTTAATTCCTGCATACAAATGTTCCACCAAAGAAGTTTCCCCATCACTACGTTGAAGGGGCACCGTTGCTGCATCCTGGGCTCAGCTATAATTGCTTGAAAGGGAAACTAACAACACAGTGCATTTCCACCCCACGTAAGACTATATTATACCATAAAGGCAGAACCAAAACCAACACATTCTCTCAAAAATTCTGTTATACTCCTAAGCTAAAGCCTCATTTACGTCTACGAGAAGCATATGAAGAATTCATTTGCAAAAACAGTTAACTCCATCTTCACAAACCTTCAGAAAACCTACTTTTCCATCGTCTACCTGAGACAATATCAATCAAACTTAAGCTATCACTACTCTTGTCATGTCATTTCTACTGAGTCAAATTCACTCAACTTCAGTTTGATTGAGATTATCGCAAGCAAACAACAAAAAAATAATGGATCTGTTTTTGCAAATGAACATATTTTCTTCCCAGATCACAAGACTATGATGTTGTTGGAAAGGCTTCCAGTTTGAATAAGCCACAAAGTCCATATTAAGAGGTGGAAGCACAAGGAAACCTTTATTCTCAGACTTAAATTTCGCTTTTATTTGCTGTTATCTTTCATTTTCTTTGTTTTAGTTGGGTTCAGGCTTGTCAGATGTATCCCCAGAGGGTTGTAGGATGGTCTGGCTGCACCTCAGTATCATTCTGCTGTACATATTTCTTGAAACCAATCGCCTTGAGTGGTGCGAAACCCAGGTTTTCCTATGTGATAGTGATAAAAGGACTTGTTGAAGTGGAGGATAAAATTGTGTAAAATTTGTATACCCAACATCTACATTCAGCAAGTCATACTGGGTGTTTGGGTCAAAACACTTTCTTTTTGGAGTTTCTTTTTCTGCTCCCACTACATATATGTGGTTGTTGCTGCTTAAAAATGATCAAGCAAAGACATGCTGATTGGAAACTATTTGTTATTTCTCACAAACTAATGCAGAAAATGAATGTCCCTCTCAGAATAACTGAGAATTATTTGAGGTTGTGAGACAGCCAGACAGGAGGTGCAGCTTCCTCCTCCTTCATTTTCAAAGCTGCGATTGTTTTCATGACATGCATTTTCTCCTTTTGACTGACTGGAAGCAAACAGCAGGATCCCGGGAGGCCGGCAGCAGCCTGCTGATGGGTGAAACTCTCATTGTCAGCTCATTTGCTAAACTATTCTGCCTCCAATTTGCCCGTTCGCTCGGTCTTTGTTTATGCTCTCTGCCTCTGCCTTCCTCTCTTTATCTCGCTTTCACTGCTGCATGAAGTGAATGCTAATGAGCGTTGCAGAGGCCTTTTTTCAAATATTAGGGCTCCGCGAGTGGGCAGCGTCGCTTCCATTAGTGGCATTTGCGACGACTCGACCAGAAAAATAATTAATTTGTGTTTGGCTAATAATGTGCCATGCATGTTGTTGTTTTGGTTGTAAATAACGGCTCTCAAACTAAGACAGTCATGATATAATGCCACTTTAATGTGCTTGCGTTTCATTTTTCCTTCTAAGATACGCTGCATATTTCAATAAACTGCCCAAATATTAAGATTGTGACTAATTTCACACAAACTTTTGGTCGTCCTTTGCTGTGTTCAAACATCTGATAGATACAAAAGCCCACGAATAACGATTGTGCATCTTGGTCAAAGTTCTGTAATGAAATCCCAGCATTTTGCAGAGCGACTGTTGGGAGGCTGGTGGCAGCAAAAGAAGCCAAAATTATGATTGTTCTGGACGACAGCTAAGGAATCGGCGCCAGAGTCTGGTTTGGCTGCACGAGGACACCCGAGAAGAAAGAAAGGTAAAGATTCAGAGTCTGCACTGTGCTGCTCTGCTCCTTCTCCACCTTCTCCACTGCAGCATAGTTTGCATTTGGAGACGAAACTTTGGTTATTACATTTAAAAGCAACCGAATTTGGAAAAGTTTCCAACGGATACACTCGGAATTCACTGATTTTCATTTGAATTTAGTATTTTATTGGAGCAATGTAGTGTTTTGCCTTCATACTATGAATATTTTCAGAGAATTTGTTTTACTTTTTCCATCATTTCTGAGCCTCAGAACTTCATCAGTACAGCAGACAGACACAGAAAACACATCTGAGTTCTGGTAGAAACTGACACCAGATCAGTTCTACATCCATCCAAGTTTTTATTCATTTTCTCTATAACCAACTTTGACCATCAAGCTTATGGGATGTGTCACAGTGTCATGTCACAAACAGACAAAACTGTCCCAAAGACACCTTAAACAACCAAAACGTGACACTAAATGACAAAAAATGAGACAGAAAATGGCAAAAAACAACAACAACAACAAAAAAAAAACAACACAAACCGTCGCCTTTGAAAAATTGAAGCTTAAATGGACCATTCTGAGGCGATCTGAGAAAGAAATTTTAGCTCATGAGCTTCAGAAATCAAGATATTGTCAACTGTTGAGCAACTGTTGTTTGGTTAGAATTGTAATACAACTGTACTCCATAAATGAAAACATGACAAATACTAGTACTGGCAAAACTATTTACTACTACTTGGAATGTTCTTACATGCTCGTGCTCCATCATGATACATTCAATTCAATTCAATTCAATTCGATTTTATTTGTATAGCGCATATTTACAACAACAGTCATCTCATAGCGCTTCACAAAGGCAGAAACAGAAACACCCAACAATCCAAAACATTTGGATTCCCTATAGGCTTCAGCAGTCCACAAGCAAATACATATACACGTACTTTAACCAGTGTAACAGTGTCAGGGAGCAAGACCTGCGGGATGACATCTTTAAACGCCCAAGCGTCAACAAAAGCAGCTCATGACGCGACCTTGTCTGTCAAAGCTCCCACGCCAGTGGGTGAAAGGTCATTCAGTCTCAAGAACTCTCACTGTGTAGGTCAGCTGACCTTGCATGTAACCTATATGAAATCTTGCGAGAGCAGCTAACACCAAAACAATATGGAAAACGCCAATTTCGATAATTTGTTGCACTGTCTAACGGTGTATCTACCGCAATCAGAATATGCTGGAGTCATTGTAATGTTTTTGATGATCAGATACATTGTCTTGTGATGGTGCTGGAATATTTTTCCCAGCCGAGAAGGTCGCTGTCGTGAAGATGTCATGTTTTACGGCAGCATGTAAGAACCATAAACTGTATGAAAGATGGACGTAGCAACCGGCCCTGAAAAATGAAGCCAACCCGGAAGTGTCAAAAAACTGCAATATCACTACGTCCACTAGTCCTGGCTCCAAAAAGCCCTGGCTCCCATAGACTGGAATTGGAAAAGAAGTGATCACAGATCACAAAATACTGCATTCCTACAGCTCAGGATTTTTTTCTTATTAGTTTTCATGGTCAAATCCAGAGATCAGGTGGCCAAGCTGAAAATAAATCAAAACTGGATTTTCAAAAAATCGTCAACATTTTGAGGGGCGAGGGGCGTGGCTGGCTCGATTGACAGTCAGCAGCGACGATGCAGATGCAAATTTCAGACTAACTTCTGTCTGTTCGTATTGACTTTGTGTCACACCAGGTTACCTCTTTGCCTCACCAGAGAATATGGTGACATAAAGACCAAAGCTGGTGTTTTCTTCTGGTTCTCCTGCTTCAGAACAGAGTCCGGTGTGCATCCTGGACCCCCTCGCTCACGCTTTCTGCTGTTGGCGCTGAGCAGGCTACAGCCCTGATCTGACGTTTCTTGGCCAGGAAGCCGCTCACCGTCGGAGGATGTTTCTTCCAGCTGAGCTGACGGTGTCTGAGGGGCAGTGATGTGCAGCGTCTCTGCAGACTGCGGAGGCTTTGTTGTTGCAGGAGATTGATGAGGTTTATTTAGAGAGCAGCGGAACGGAGGCCTGGAAACAGGCAGAGGAGCTCGGAGACAGAGACGGAGTAAAGGCTGGTAATGGATTTTCCAATCTAAAGGGAATTAGCTGTTACATACCAGACGTCCTCGGTGGAAGAAGAACCTTTACTCTGCACGGGCCCAAGCACTCGCAGCGTCCTCTCGTTGTTGCCTGGCAACCAAGCTAACCACATTAGCGGCTGTCAGTCAGCGGCTAAAAGCAAACAGTCAGCAACTGTTTCAGATGAAACGGTCAGAGCCGGACGTTATTGAGATTCTGTTTTGGTCAAACCGGCTGGAGGGAAAATAAAATCAAGTTTTAATAGAGGAATGTTCTGTAATGTGTTTAAAACGTTCTTCTTGAAGGTTCTAATCTGACAGCATCCTCCAAAACGACTGTTCTGTCCTGGTTGACTTTTAACCTCATCGGAACATTATTTGAAGTGATAAATGTCCTTAAAATGTCCTTTGAACATTAGATTGGCACTACAAAACATTATGAGAACGTGTAGGTAATGTTGGCCAATGTTGGGGGAACGTTATCTCCTGCTGGAGTTTAAGTTCCCTCTTAACCTCAATGGAACATTACTTGAAATAACCAATATCCTTACGACGTTCTTTGAACACTGGAATAAAAGTTTTCTTTGGAACATTATTTGAACTGATAAACATTCTTAAACATTAAACTTTTTAAAAAACATTCTTAGAACTTCTAGACAATGTTGGGGGAACGTACCCTATTTACTGTTGTCTTAGTTCCCTTTTCACCTCAATGGAACATTATTTGAAATAACAAATATCTGTACAACGTTCTTTGAACATTGGATTAAAATGTTTTCTTTGGAACATTATAAGAACCAGAACATGATGTTAGCTAAAGTTAGGGAACGTTCCCTGTTTACTGGAGTCTTAGTTCACTTTTAACCTTATAGGAATATTAATTGAGCCGATAAATGTACTTTTAACATTTAAAAACACTATTAGAACGTGTGGGCGACGTTTGGAGAGCGTTCTCTGCTTGATGCTGTCTCAGTTCACTTTTAGTCTCATTGGAACATTATTTGAACTGATAAATGTCCTTTAAACTCTTTGAGAACGTTCTCTGCCAGCTGGGTTCTCACTGCGTCGCTCTGCAGCTGATCTCTGGTACGCTGATGTTGTGACCCTGAAGAAGGGGAGAAATAATCACAGCAGTGTTTGTGTAACGTTTCCTCAACACGCACTTTACCACAATGAGGAAAACTCCGCAGCTGTGTCTGAAATCACTCCCTATTCCTTATATAGTGCACTATACAGGGTGTACGCCATTTTGCAGGGTGTCCGAATGTTGTTATGAATGCTACACCCTATATAGTGCGCTCAAAATATCCCACAATGCACCGTGAAAAGTAGTGTACAGCTGATGGTCACTAACCGAGCAATATGGACCGTCATGCATTGCGCGGAACGAAATAGAAACTAGACGAATGAGAGCGCGAAAAATTCTCATTTGTTTTGTTAAATTTTATTTTACCCGGACAGTGAACGTCGCTAAAATGGCGGTTGTGATTTGGACATACTACACCACTTTATTTAAATTGCTTTAAGTTACTGGATCCTGATGAAACGCTCTCTTATCTGGTATGTACAGCAAAATGACAATAAACTTGATTAATTTGATTTTTAGCTTCACAATAAATTGTTAATTTGATGTGTTTGTACTACGCTGTTGTGGCACAAATCCCGGCTAGCGAGCGACGTAATTAATAGCTCGTGTAGTGTCTGAAATGTTACTTTGCTCCCTATATAGTGCACTATGTAGTGATCCCTATATAGTGAGTAGGGTGTAGAGAGTGAGTGGATGATTTCAGACACAGCCCGTGATTCTCTGAGAAAGTGGGAAGAGACAAAAGCAAACGATCACAGACTAACCGATCGAGGTGCATGTGTGGAGCACAGAGTTTATGACCATGGCATAACTTAAACAATAAAACACACAATGTGAATTCAACAGCACTATTTACATTTTTTTTACCCTTTTACACAATTTCTGCTCTTTGAACACACTTTTTAACCACTTTGAAACTTTTAATTTGATACGTTTTTAACCTTTTTATCGTTCCATTTTTTCTAATGTCATGAAATATGAATTGTGTATTTACATTTTAACTCTGAACAGATCACATTTAAGCTGTCATGTACACAGTGTTCTGAACAACATAGGTGTTTATTACAGAGATCTTCTAATGCACATCCTAACCTATCACACTGACACAAACAACCTCTCCATCAAGGCCGTCTTGCTGCTGATTTTCGGGTTGGAGTTTGGGGGATCTGCTCATATCCAGTCTTGCGGCCCATTATTCTGTTTGGACCTCGGGACGGGGAGCTGGGACCGGCGACGGAGGATCCACCGGAGAACATGCATTATGCATCATCTCCTACAGTGAGGAGGACGGCACTGCCAGAAGGAACCGGATCGGCCTGCAGAGCCACGAAGTGACGCTCTGAATGCTGATGAGGTGGCTGGAAGCTGCATCTGATTAAGAGTGGCGGCAAACGGCGGTGTTATCGGAGTAAAGGACGGCGCGACCGCAGAAAGATGAGTTTTTTGGGGCTATTTTTGGCTCCGCTGAAGATAAAAGATGTGATTAGTGATAAAAGATCCGAGTCGCTGATGTGGCGGAAAGAAACTTCTGCAAACTCTGTTTTGTGCATCACAAGGAAGTTTTCCTGGTTTGAATCTGCAGCACAGCTTTTGTCTCACTGATCCACAACAAAGTGCTCAAGTCTGGATGCTTTTTCTGTCAGTTCAGGCTGCAAACAGAAATCCAGACTCTCTTTTCTATTTTGGTTTTAATTGTCGAGTTAATTGTCACGAGGTTGTTTGCCTCCCAAAATGACAATTGCACAACAGCTCTGGTACGTCTAATTATCTTTGTGCTGCTACACATACTGAAATTTTCGGTATAAATCAGCATCTAGAGCCACATTACGATCAAATGGGATGCAAGGGCATCAAAGAAGAAAATACCAATTCTGGAAAAGCAACGTGCACAAATATTCGTTTTATTTAATGTCGACTTGTGCTGCAGATGAACTCACAGTACATACAATAGAGATGTGTAATACCCATTAGACTGATGATGTTTCAAGTGCAGCTTCTAACAGCTCATTTATTGAAGTTATTCTGTATAAAAGTTTTATTCTGACATCCTCAGAATCAGCTATTTAAAAAAAAAAAACTGCAATAACTGTTGTGCAAAGTTTTACCTTCATACTATGAATACTTTCAGAGATCAAGGTGAGTTAAAGTGTGACGCTTTTAAATTCATGTTCTTTTTTCGTGTGTGTCAAAATATACTGAAATTAGAAAAAAAAACGTTTTTCATTTTTATATTATATGCATATTACTTTTAATTTAAATTTAAATCTATTTTTTAAATTAATTAACTAATTTTGACAGAGTGATTCATTTCTAGAAGATGATCCTGGTATCAAAGTAGGTTAAAAAAAAAAAAAAAAAAACACTTTTCATTGTCTATAACTTGCCCTGACCAAACAACATAACTCTTAAAATCAAACAAATGTATTAATTTACATGTTAAAAACTAATAAAAAACGTGTACTTATAATGTCCACATCAAAGATCTGTATTCTTACAAAGAGTAAATCGCTCTTTTACAGTGTGTGGCCATAAAATTCAGTATTTTTATTTTATGTAAAGTGGAAAAATCTAAATATTTTCACAGATATCTGGCAGTATTAGAAAAAGACAAGGAGAAAGTGATGCAAATTTTTGGACCCGATGTACTTCAAGGGTCTGCAACTCTGAAAATATTCACAGCATGAAGGCAGAACTGAGCATAGATTCATTAAATCAACTGACATGACTGCAGATAAAAGATCGGCTGATTCTGAGGAGATCAAGTGTTTGTTTTTGTGGAGGAGCTCCGGGAGGCTGCAGGTGAGACGTCGGCTCTAATGGACGGACTGAAGCCAACGACAGAGCTTCTGTGATGCAGAATGCCGTTAATTGCAGAATAAACCCCTGCAGCCGCCGAACGAGCCGGACCTCGCTGCTTTATCTGCTCCACTTCCAGCAGAGTTTCTGAGTTAATCCCAGCAGAGAGCCTGAGCGAGCAGATCGCGGAGTTTGATTACCGAGCAGCCAAACTGCCCGACCGCTGTGCAGCTGAAGACGGAGTCCAGGCGGGAAAAAACCCGCTGACGATCAGAATCATGGCCAATGTGAGCAGAAGAATTGAATGATTTGCAAGAGAATAAATGCATATATGCACTTAAGAGACACTAGATTAGAAGTGTTCCTGTGCTCTCATGGAAATCTGAGGCTTTTTTAAAAAAGTATGCATATAAAAACCCAATTATGGTTAAATTGTTTGTGACTATGCTCATCATGTGAACACCTGATTTTTTTTAGTGTTTTATATTAAACTGCAGAGTGAAAATGTATTAACACTTCAATTAATTTGAATGCTAATTAGTGTTTTGGTTAAGGCTGCTCATATCTGTGTAATATTTGTACTTCTCTAAATTGGTTATTGTTGCTATTTCCACATCATCATGTGGAAAATTAGCACTTGTAC
>NW_007578067.1:173269-174452 GCF_000690725.1 Stegastes partitus | reverse complement strand
CAGCTGATCTCTGGTACGTTGATGTTGTGACCCTGAAGAAGGGGAGAAATAATCACAGCAGTGTTTGTGTAACGTTTCCTCAACACGCACTTTACTGCAACCAAATTATATACACAAATTCAAACCTTCTTACAGACACATTCTCAATACTCACATTTTACATTTACACCATTACACAATTTAAACTCAAGCAACATAAAAACAACTGCATTAAAATATAATAAACAAATGTACACACGAACGTTCACCAGACACAAAAACACACGTGGCGGCTACATGCTGCACCTGCTAGCGACCTGTTTGCCCGTGCGCTCAATTCCACTCGACAGAACTTGCATTTAATATATTCAAAATCCAACAAAAACACATTCCTGATACCCTATACATAGCAGCAATGTATCATGAAAATAATACTTTTGTCATGAGCCCAACCAACCTGAAGAAGGAGAGAAATAATCACAGCAGTGACTGTGTGACATTTCCTCAACACGCACTTTACTGAAATGAGGAAAACTCCGCAGCTGTGTCTGAAATCACTCCCTATGCCTTATATAGTGCACTATACAGGGTGTACGCCATTTTGTAGGGTGTCCGAATGTTGTTACGAATGTTACACCCCTATATAGTGTGCTCAAAATATCCCACAATGCACCGTAAAAAGTGGTGTACAGCCGATGGTCACGAACCGAACAATATAGACCGTCATGCATTGCGCGGAACGAAATAGAAACTAGACGAATGAGAGCGCAAAAAATTCCCATTTGTTTTGTTAAATTTACGCGGACAGTGAACGTCGCTAAAATTGCGGTTGTGATTTGGACATACTACACCACTTTATTTAAATTGCTTTAAGTTACTGGATCCTGAAGAAAGGCTCTCTCATCTGGTATGTACAGCAAAATGACAATAAACTTGATTTAATTTGATTTTTAGCTTCGCAATAAACTGTTAATTTGATGTGTTTTTACTACGCTGTTGTGGCACAAATCGCGGCTAGCGAGCGACGTAATTAAAAGCTCGAGTAGTGTCTGAAATGTTACTTTGCTCCCTACATAGTGCACTATGTAGTGATCCCTATATAGTGAGTAGGGAGTTAGTGGATGATTTCAGACACAGCCCGTGATTCTCTGACAAAGTGGGAGGAGACAAAAGCAAACGATCACAGACTAACCGATCGAGGTGC
>NW_007578067.1:159996-169627 GCF_000690725.1 Stegastes partitus | reverse complement strand
CTTTACAAGTGGATTCACAGTTTTGTTCATGACTGCATCATATCTTCAGTTTCTTTAATGTCAGAAATAAAAGACGAAATAAGCTTCCAGACTTCCCTCAGTGCAAATACATTTATTTACCATTAAAATAAATGGATCACCAATAAGAAAGGCCATGTAATTTGGTGTAAAGCGGATAAAACCTTGAGGCGACCTTTTCTTTAGATAAAGTCAGTTCCGCACATCGCTGCAGGTAAAGAAAAGCTTCTTAAAGAGCATCTGAGCGATGAAGCTGACGGGGAGGTGACAGCCTAAAGACGGTTTTCAGTCCATTCACTCATAAAGATGTAAAGACGTGACCTTTAAACAACAGCGAGAGACTCGACGGTAGGATCTGACATTTCACTCAAGGTTTACGTTGCTTCTAATATCCTCATAACTGGTCTAATGGATCCACAATGCTCTGCAGCCTCTCACGGATTCTTCTGTTAAGTAGCTCTGATATTTTAATAGGTGATAATGATGTCAGGTAAAAATCAGCGTTGAAGACCTTTTCAGGTGAAAATGAAGTTGTAGTTTTACAGCGTTTGAGCAGTTTAATTGTGATTTCTTGAACAATTTACTGCTATTTTAGGGATCTTTCCTGTTTTTGTAAACACAGAAATAACTTTAACTAAAATCAGACAAAAAAAGTGTCAATTTACATGTTAAAAAAAAACAGGCTAAAATCTGAAATAATAACATAAAAGTATCTTAAAACATCAGAATTTTTAATAACAGGAAGTCGTTCTTTTACATAATGTGACTATAACAGTCCACTATTTTTTTTTTACTGTATTTAAAAGCAGCAAAATAATAATTGTTTGTCATAATTACCAAGAAAAAATAGATATATGAAGGATTGCGAAATAATTTTCAAGCTGTTAGATCATAGATTTTCCTTGTTTTCTTAAATAACTCTGTAAACTAAGTAATTTAAAAAATTGCGGTTATGATTACAAATTTTACTTGTTTTGTTTAATTACAAGAAAATATTTAGTAAAATCACAGGAAAAAAAAAAAAGTTTTAATTCACATGGTCGCCATAAAATTGTTCCAAACTCTTGGTTTTATAACATCCTTTGTTGTATTAAATGGGCAGAAACATTTTTGTTCTTTTATTTCATTATTGGGGAACCTCATCGTGTTCCTCCATTGCCTTGGTGTGACTTATAATAAATTATTGTGTTGTCTGAAACACACTTCACTGCTGTGGGGTTTGACATTTGACTTACAAGCTGTAATACTTAGTAGACGAACGTTCTACAATGTGTTCCGTCAACAAAAGGACCAACTGTTCTACCTTTAATATTTCACATTGCAAAAATGTTATAAAACTTTATGTATAAAAAATGTTGTCATTTGAGGCCTTGATAACATCTGGAAAACATTTTTTGAATGTTGGTTTGAGAACATTCTTAATCTGTTATCATGGAATATTGTGAGAATGTTTTATGGAGGAACGTTCTATAATGGGTTCGCTCAACAGCGTCCCTAAAACATCCTCAGAGCATTGCAGGCAGAATGTTCCACCTATGCTACTATATCACAGTACAAGAATGTCTTATAAGGTACGTTCTGTCATCTGGTCTCGATAACATCTGGAAAACATTTTCTCAATGTTGGTTTGAGAACATTCTTAATCTGTTATTGTGGAACGTTGCAAGAATTTTTTGTAGAAGAACGTTCTATAATGTGTTCCCTCAACATCCTCAAAACATCGCAAGCAGAATGTTCCACCTTTGTTAATACATCACAGTACAAGAACGTCTTATGAAGAACGTTCTGTCATCCGAGGCCTCGATTACATCTGGAAAACACTTTCTGAGCGTTGGTTTGAGAACGTTCTTCCTCTGTATTTATGGAATATTGTGAGAATGTTTTTATGGAGGAGCATTCTGTATTGTGTTCCTTCTATAACGTCCCCATAACATCCTCAGAACATTTCAGGCAGAATGTTCCACCTTTGTTAATATATCAAATGACTTTTTTTTTTTTTTTAATCATCTGAGTTCTTGGTAATGTATGGAAAATGTTTTCTGAATGTTGGTTGAGAACGTTCTTCCTTTTGTCATGTGATGTTGTGGAACATTGTAGGAACGTTTCATAGGATTCTATAATGTGTTCCCTCAACAACATCCCCAAAACATCACAGGCAGAACGTTCCACCTTTGCTAATATAACAAATCACATTTTTTTTTCAAAAATCATCTGAGGCCTTGACAACATCCTGAAAACATTTTCTGAATGTTGGGTGAAAACGTTCTTGCTTTTGTCATGTAACGCTGTGGAACATTGTAGGAATGTTTTATAGGATTCTATAATGTGTCTCTCTACAACATCTCCAAAACATCGCAGGCAGAATGCTTCCCCTATGTTAATATATCGCAGTACAACAACGTCTTATAAGGTACGTTCTGTCATCTGAGGCCTCGATAACATCTGGAAAACACTTTCTGAGTGTTGGTTTGAGAACGTTCTTCCTCTGCAATCATGGAATTTCGTGACAATGTTCTAAAGAAGATTGTTCTATTGAGGCAGAACGTTCCACTTTAATCTATCACAGTACAGGAACCTTTAATGAAAATCATCTGAGGCCTTCGTAACATCTCGAAAACACTTTCGAATGTTGGTTTGAGAACATTCCTCCTTTGTTACCGTAATCTGTGTTCCTGACAACATCCTCCACATGCTGAGATTAGAAAATTATATTAAGTTTAAAAGAACATCAGTGGGGGAAAAACACAAACATTCTTTGAACATTTGATTTAAACATTTTCTTTAAAAATGACTAGAACCTGTAGTTGGTGTGATGCGGTGCTGTGGGAACGTTCTCTGCCTACTGGTTCTGTGTTGCAGGAGGAACCACACGAGCTCGTTTCACCGGGACACTAATTTTAATGCTTCATTTTCATGTTTCTGTCACCGGGTCATTGTGTTGGAGACGGTTCTACGCTGTCAGTATGCATCTTGTTTTGTCACGTTTTGGCAGAACAGCTGCGGTTCTCTGATAGAGTCGGGTGAAAACTCGAAGCTGAGCTCAGGAACACGGAAACATCATCTGGTAATCTCTGCCCGTTGCCTCCGACGCTGTTCATGAGAACTTAATGCTCTTAGAACACCCTCCTGCTGCTTTTTTCTTTCTTTCTTCTCAGAGCAGATCGTGTGTCGACTGTTGGGCTGATTGCAGTTTAACGGTGTCGAAGAACCAACTGAACTGAGGCAGAATCTAGTTAAACTTCTGGATTTTCCAATGAAGGTTTAGAAAATCCTGTGAGAATCAGTTTCTTGTTGAGTTCTTGATCCCACAAACTCCACAAAATTACATTCCTGTGCAAAAAAAACCAAAACAAAACAAAACTGCATTCTGAGTTGTGTTTTGAGGTGTTTGTTCCCCAACTTTTCAACCAACCGATCGTACTTTAGATGTGGAGGAACTCGTCAGTAATATCTGTTTGGAAATAATTTTCTTTTTTCCTTCTTGTGCCTGTTTTACACCATTTTATTTTGTAAACTATACTGCGAATAATGTTGTTATCAAAGATCCTTGCGGACTGGATGATAAGCAACGGATGGTAATGTACAAACATGTGCTGTGATTTATTTCAGGTCAGAGAAAACTCCCCGGCCGAGTCGACCACTTGCAGGAAGTAGAACGTGAACCCCGGCTGCTCCCATCACAGCCGTCCACCTTGACCTTCTCCCTGAAGCTCTTCGTGGCCTCGTGAGAATTCTACAGTTCTTCTGTCTCTGCCTCAGAGAAAGGGCGGTAATTATTCTGAGGTTGTCTGGTATTAAAACAAAGCGCCGTCCGTTTGTTTCCAGCCAAAGACAACCTGTGGTGCTGCAGCTCGGTACGATGGAACGCAACCTCTCGGCTTCAAGATCGACTTCCAGAAACATGTTAAAGTTGTGTTATGGCTCAACTGGCATTGGTTGCTACAGAAACCTGGAAATTCATCTTTTAATGCAATCAAGCAAAGCAACATGACGGAGGATCAGTTGAAACTCGACCACAAGTGGAACAGAACCGACAATTTTATACGATGGAGGATGATAAGTGGATCAGGAACAGGTGACGCTGGAGAGAAGATGAAGGCAAGGAAAAGACACAAAACACTACAAAGACGACCTTCTTTCTCACATCACCAGTATGTTCAGAAACGTTTTAAAAGTCTGCAGCCAATAAAGTGAATTCAGTTCATCACGTGTCATCTAAAGGCTCCTCACATAGTAAGATAAACTAAAACACACCTAATTGTCCCCAAAGGGAGGTTTGATCTGAGCAGCGTTGCAAGTTTAACAGCTCTGCCCAACAGACAGAACAGTAATAGAACAAAAAGTACAGAATAAATCATATATGTAGAACCTTTTAGGAAACCATAAAGCAGATGTACATCCACACATTTGTGAAAAACTCATCTTGTAGAAACAGCCAGACACATGAGAAGATGCATAAAGTCAGAAGAACAGAACGGAAGCATCGATCCAGAGATCAACCCGGTGGATCAATTATGTGGTCGAAAGTTCAGCCTGAGCTGGTTCTTGTTAAATGACAGAATAAAGGACAGTTTAGACCAGAGATCTCCAACTCCGGCCCTCTATTTTACACTTCGGTGTAATTGGCAGTATAGTGTCTGTCTAGCTCAGTTTAGCTTATTGTGTTTCAGTATCGTACTCCTTTTGCATTCTATTTTCTCTGAGCGATACCTGGCACAAGAGCTTCCTTTGGGATAAATAAGGTTTTATTTTTATCTTATGTTTCAGGTCCTTTACATCAGGGATCTCCAACTTCAGTCCTCGTGAGCCACTGTCCTGCAGGTTTTAGATGTTTCCGTACTGCAACACACCTGACTCAAATCAATGGATCTCCAACAACTTGTTGTCATGTTCTACACAAGTTCGTCAATGATCCATTCATTTGAGTCAGGTGTGTTGCAGTACAGAAACGTCTAAGACCTGCAGGACAGTAGCTCACGAGGACCGGAGTTGGACATCTCTGGTTTAGACTGTTGGACTTTACCTTGACTGCAATCTGCCTTCCTGTATATGGAAGATAAAGGACCCCACAGACTTCTACAGAGAAACTTACCAAACCCAAGATTTCCTTGGACTCCTGTTGAGCAGAAAAAACTCCCCTTTACGAGGAACAAACCTCCAGCAGAACCAGGTTCAGGGAGGGAGGACATCTGCATGGACCGGTTGGGGTGAGACAAAAGGGTAGCTGGTAGAAAACAGAAACACAATGAGAGAAGTTGTGAGGTCAAAAGCTTCAAACATTTTAAAACTAACAACGATTATTTTTCCGAACTGTTACCAAATGGTTTCGGAGCCTAAACCCAACCAAACACTGAGCGAAAACTGACAATCAAGAACAAGTGAAGACTAAACTTAAGTCTAAGAATAACTGACCAACAGACACATCGTTTTCCGATAAAAGTCCTTTCGCCTTCACGGTTTTTTCCTTCTACGTCACATTCTGACCTTTTGGTTCGTCTCAAAAAGAAACCTTCAAGACTAGTTTAGGTTATATGACAGCTTTTCAGAGACAGGGTTGCATCAAATTCAACGTTAGTTGATGTTAGAGTGCACGAATGTTGAACATCCCATATTTTTGCAGTATTTTAAAACTAAAATCTTGAGTTCACATTTGATTTTAAAGCCGTACATCATCATGCATCTCAAATTAAAGATAAAACATTAAGTTTGCTCATTGAGCCGACAGCTCCAACAGTTTGTTAATAAACAGTCGGATGGATGAGGACACATTTACAACTTATTCAGTCGACAACATCCACGTTCAACTCGTTAACAGGTGATGGGGGTTTATTGTTTCCACAGCAACCTGCAGCACAATCTGCTTTTATAAACAGCTCTGTATTAATAGCACGTCGAGAGGAAAAGTTTGACTCATCTTTGACACGTTGCTGCCGTCAGAAAGAAACTCAACAGCTCCAACAGCAGTTGGTTAATTATCGCCTCGTCTCCTTTAATAAAGAAAAATATATATTTACTTTTCATGGATTTTTTTTTTTAAAGCTAAGTGTGAAACCTGAAGCAAAGCAGCATCCAGCGAGTACAAACCCAGCGAGTAAACCGTCTGCATGCAGTCATGTTTGCCATGCGACGCGTCTGCAATGCAAAGAAGCAGCCGTAATGGATTCCCTCATTTGAAACAAATGGACTTTGATGGGAGGATAGCACATTTGACTCATTACTTGTGGTGGGTGGTCGGCAGTTTCTTTACATCGCAGTCATTATGCAGCACCATTAGGCTGCAGGGGAAGAGCCAGGCGGCAGAGATTTCTTTATGTTTGCAGATTCAAGCAGAGCAAGCGGCTGCTTTGCTGCAGCGGGCGGCCCTCCGCTGTCACTTCCTTTTCCAGATATGGCACTTAAACAAGCAGGGGAGCTGAACCATCGCCTTCGCCGGAATGACATTTCCGAGCAGCCCTCTTCCTCCTTCGCCGTTATCGGCCCTGTCATGTGTTTACCTCTGCATGTGATTTACATTCGCTTGTTATTGTTCTGGAAGAGCGCCGGCTGCTCTCGGAGGGCTCTGATTCAACACGACGCTCCGCTTCCACCGTGATTCATTTACTGTCCAATATTTACTCCATCAGAGGCAGGTGCTGCCAGCGAAGGAAGATTTCCTGTAGATTTAAAGTCCCCCTCTGCAGCGTTTCTCAGGCCAACTCTCTCTAATGACACACGCTGCCTTCGACAAATCAGCTTATTTACAGGCGAACACAGCGGCCCGTCACTCTGAAGTTATGGCCTTTACAGTCTCTCCGGCGGAGCTTCTGTTCCACAGCGACCGTAACTCAAACGCACTTTGGCCTCTGTTGAAAAGTGAAGGAGATTTGTGGGGTTTTCAGCGAGTACTGCGACAGTGAAACGTGCACTGGGCAAAAAAATCTCTAGACAAACAGGCAAACAAGTTTTTGGTCCTCACTCCGATCCCTGGCATTTCATATTCAGCATTAGCCGATACTGAGCCCTGATCCGATGCCATTTCCCTAAATAACACACACTCGAAAGGCCTGAAGTCATTTTGAGTTGTTTGTTTGCTCCCTATCTGATCTGAATCATTCAATATTTAATATATAATAAGAATATCCTTTATTAGTCCCACAAGGGGAAATTAGCAACGTCACAGCATCAAAGTGAGAAAAGCAAGAAAACATATAAACTAAAGAGGTGGGGTTTATACACTATATATACAATATAAATAAGATACACGAGGATGCTAAGAACACAAATGTAAGAATATTGACTTAAATTAATTGTTTCTGCTGATACTGAGCCCCAATCCAAAAGCATTTTCCTAAATAATGCACACTTGAAGCTCATTGAAGTTATGAAAAGTCAAACCAGTCTATCGGCTTGATGACTACAATGTGGGAAGAAAAAAGTTTCTACTGTTCAGAAGGTGGTCAGGAACCTTGTTGTAAAGCTCTGATAGAACATCTTCTAAACGTAGTGTTAGATGGTAGGAATTACCTGTTTTCTTTACACGCATGTTAGAAAATGTAGATCAGCTGTAGTACCTGGTTGTTCCACCAGGTGGAGCCTCTTACTGTTTAATATTGTAGAGACCAGAGGAGGCGTCACTCAGACTACAGTTCATGTTGGCAGCAGAGAGCATTGTGGGAGTTTAGCAGCAACGGGACCATGACGGAGACTCTGAGGAGGTTAATTACCTCCAACCAAACTTATGCGTTTTTAAGACAAACTGGCATCAATGAGGACAGAGTTCCTGTACTCTGTTGGTGTTGGGAACAGCAATATTGGCTTTTCAAGTCTGGTGTGTATTAAATTCTGCAGGAAAAACACAAACTTCATATTAAAACCGGCAACTGCTCGACTACGACAGTCTTTAGCAATATTTTGACAAGCTAGCTCTGTTTTATTTTTTAATTATAGGCTCCACTAACATGTTCACAACCACATGCATGTGAGATTCCTGCCATCTGTGGAAGGAATGTCAAGCATGTTCGCGCAGTATGATGCAAATTCACCGGTTGGCAGTTGGTGGCAGTAACAGGCCAAGAAAAAAAAAAAAAATCAGGAAAGAAGAAGAGTTGAAGCTGTCACACACAAAACCTACACAATAAAGGTTCAAAAATATTTACAAAAATGGATTTACAAGTGTTTTATGAGGACATGTTTGATACATCTCAAACATATGAAAGATATTTTGTAAGAAACATTGAATATCAAAACAAATTTGGCACCAAACTGCTTTTAAAAGACACGTTTCCTGAACAATCCTGCAAAGTTCGAGGCATTTTTGACTTCAAATGTTAACTCTGTTGTTCTGAGCAGCATCAGTAGTCGACATTAACAAGACAAATCAATCCCAAATACATTCCACTTGTCCCAGATTTTAACAGTTAAATCAGACACTGACCAAAGTGCAAAGTCATACAGTAAATTAAAAACCTGAAAACTTGACCAGCTCTCTTTCTCACAGTCAGAACGTTTCCTGCTTCGTCTCTTTGTCTTTCAGTCAGCACGCTGCTAATCACATCATTAAAGCCTAAATAGGAATAAATGTACGCCTGCAGCGACTATGCAGAAACACAAATCCTTTAAAGTGCATTAAATTCGCTCTAAGTGTTTAAATCCTGATGTAAAAGTGTGACTCCTGCACAAACTTTTCTCGCTGTTTTCCAAACATCTCGCTCTTTCCGATAATAAAAAGGAAACGGCATACGCCGGGCGACTCCCGTCACCCCTGCGCCAGCGCGGGACTCGTGAAATTATCTACAATTTGCAACGTCTGTCTTTGTCCTGCAGCTCGGCTCACTGATAGTCGCTGCTCCTCGACTCGATGGCAGCCAGTCGGAGGTAGCAGCGTGGCGCTAATCACTTCATCAAAGCCAGACGCATGTAACAGCTGCCTGAAGAGCAGCCGGCAACAAAATCTGATTTATTCGGTAAACAGAGAAGGTGAAGGTACACGCTGCTGAAGTTGGAGGCAGCCAGACAAAGGAATTCATTTATTCCCCTCTGCTCTCAGCTCCCATTACTGCGCATTTTGTTTCTCCTACATGCTGTAGCTGGTGTTGTTTTTTCACAAACGCTCCTCTGTGCTCGTTCGCATTATTATCCTGAAGTGTCTTCGCCTGATGCACTGCTGCTGTTATTCTACAGCAGCGGCAGTGAGCATTTCTCACACATTCTTCGTGCCATGTGAAGGGGAATTAATCCAAGCAGCAGGCCAGCCGAGCCATTTTGCCTCTTATAGTTCATTGTTTTGGTTTATTGGCTCATTTGCTGCATGATTCAGTCTCACCTCGACTCAATTTGAAGCAGCAGCAGGCAGCTGTTTTTAGCAAACAAGCCTCTGCGTGACAGAGCTGAGAGGTTAGTGCGCCAGAATATACATGAAAGTAGAGCGAGGATTAGATCTGCATCCGTCGGGTGGACGGAAACACACCGGTAGTGTAAGGAGACAGCTGTCTGCCAACATGACAGAGCCAGTTTTTTGAATGTCAACAGCCAGATTGCAGAGTCAGCTTTTCCCAAAACACAAAATCAGTGCAAACAGAGCCGCATGCAGATAACAAATGTGTATTTAATGCAACCATGCAAAGTTTTCCCATCA
>NW_007578067.1:149373-158558 GCF_000690725.1 Stegastes partitus | reverse complement strand
GTTGGTGAAAAAACTGACAATCAGTGCTGCTATAAAGCTCATTACTCTACTTCCTGCCTGTGTTACTGTGCAAAATTCAGTTTCAACACTTTAAAAAATGCTGAAATCCCTGAAAGTCCTGAAAAAAAATCTCAGTTTGGATAAAAGGTTAAAAAAAAAAAAGGTGGTAATTTCAGATTTGTATCTCCACCTCCAGCGTCTCTCCATCTGTAGAGTCGTGCTTTTTGCAGGCAAATGGACAAACACTTGAGCTCATGATCCCGACAACTCACAACCACCGTACGCACACACTCACACGTCGAACACACACTCCCACCTGCTAAAAGGTCACCGCTGTTATTAAAGGTTTTTCACGTCACTTCTACTTTATTCGATAAGAAGGCAGAGCGCGACAAGAGGGATGGAGGCAACAAAGTTCACTTCTGTCTGCCTGCCGGAGCTCCTCGGTGACGTCTCCATAATACGTTCCCACTAAATGGCAAACAGGAAGCGGCGGTTCCAACCTTTGGCTCGGCGTGGAGGCCAAGCGGGGAAAAGAGACGCAATGTGGCTCATTGTTTTCTGTCTGCAGAGAATGATTATAGATCCTGGTGGCATATTTTCATGATGGATGGCAGAGCCGAGGCCAGCAGGTGCCCGTCCTGCTGCGATTGTGCTCGCTAATTAAATGACAAATTGCACCCGAGGAGATTTTTTTTCTTTTTTCTTTCTCCGCCCGGAGTCTAAAAAATGAGAAAGGTGCATCACATGTGACGAGCAAAATCTAATTCTCTCGCAAGCATTTCTGCAAAAACTGCACCATCATTGGGATGTAAAAATGTACGTTGTTTCTGGTGAAAGTGGTAAAAGCAGGTGATTGCTTCCTCTAGCTGCTGCGGTGTCATTGTCGTCCAATCAGTCGCCTCTATCCGGTGTCCAAGAGAGATGAAAAAAAAAAGCATAAATGGGATCCGACGTCACTTTGAACACGCAGCTTCCATTACACGGTGCTGAAGAAATCCCTTTGAATCGCGTCACCGTCCATCACTAATGTTCGGCTGAGCTGCATGAAACATCAGCAATGAAAAACCTTTTCACAGTAACTTTAAAAAGCAGCGTTTGGTCTGCAAGAAACAAAGTGATGCTGAATCACAGCAGGTAGACGGTGAAGTCTGGTCCGACAGTTAAAAGTCTGAATACTATCAAGTAAAACAGAAACAATCCACATAAATTCCACAGAATCCTTGGATTTGTTGGATATATTTTTGTCGGGTCACAACTTTCATCATGTTAAACACAGTGAACCTGTTGGATTTGACATGATTAAAAACCTATGGAGGCCAAAGGAGGGTTTTTATTACAGCTCGTCTTTTTGTTTTATATATTTTCTAATCAGTAGCTACCTTCTATTAACCAGCTCTGCTTAAGTTGGTCCTGACATTTTTGGGTTTATTATCCAGCTCAGTCCAGTGTTATTTATTTATGTCTATATGTATTGTGATATTTTTGATCAGTTAAAGCGGTTTTATCTGATTAAGAATTTAAAAATGTTTTTTTTTTCTTCATAAATTTATTATATTTATTATAGGCTCTTCTTTTTATGGTATGGCTGATGCAGTTATAGATCCACAAGTGGATTTTACTCATCCTTAAGTAGTGGAGGGTCTTATTATGTATTATAGTCAGATAAAGCAGCAGTTTAAATATATTTTTTAAGGTTTTATTCCCTGATATATAAGTCATTCAGGTAAATTCACACTTTAAGTCTTAATCCCAAAATGTAGTCATTTATATTATATTTAGTCAATATTTAGTTGTTTTCAGTGTGCTATGTAAAAAACAGTGACTTTACTTGAAGATAATAAAAGTTCCTTCCTGTTTTGTAGCATTGGTCTTGATCTATGAAAATTCTATTTTCTCTATTATGCCTTTTCTTTCAGTGGTAGTCGAATTTAAATATTTTGTACAGTTTCTTAGTGAGTTCACTCAGAAAAATAAAGGCGCTGACTGGAACCACAAATCGTTCCTTGCAATGATGCCATCGAGGAACCAGTTTCAGTTCCAAAAAAATATTTCCTCTCAGTTCCGTAAATGGTGTTCCATAGGCCTTTTTAGCAAAAATGTCCACGTCTTTGTGGATTCGAGTTTGATAACTTTAGTTGAAAATGCTTAAACAGCAAAGTCAAATGTAAGAATTTGCAGCATCTCTTGGTTCCTTTCTTAATTTTACATTTAGTTTGTTGGGTTTGGCTCTGACAGAAAAACATGGTACAAGATGCCTGGTTGGGATTTGAGGAACCGTGATGAACACTTTTACTGTTATCTGATGATTAACAGAACAAAAGACAATGAAAATAATTGCTAGCTGCAGCTTTAATTTTATGCCATTACCTGCCACCAAATCATACAGCCTGAATAAATATAAAGAACCTTCAATACTTTAAGGAACCAAGTCAAAAACGGTTCTTTGCAATGATGCCATAGAAGAACCAGTTTTAAATCCAAATATTGTTCCTTTAGGCTCCATAAACGGTGTTCCAACAATCTTCAGCAAAAAAATCTATTTTGACTTGACAATTGTAAAAATTTACAGAATTTACAGAATCTCTGGGTTCCTATCTTTATGTTACATTTAGTATTTTGGGTTCTGCTCGGACAGAACAACATGGTACAAGATGCCAGGTTGGGATTTGAGGAACCGTGATGGACGTTTTCACTGTTTTCTGATGTTTAACAGAGCAAAAGATAATAAAAATTATTGTTGCAGCTTCATTTTTCCAGTGTTACCTGCCACCAAATCAAACAAATAACTATGATGAATCTTTCAGTACTTTAAAGAACCGCATACAGTACATTAAATGAATAAAAAGGATCTGCAATTGGTGGAGCCACTGAAGAACTATGGTTTTTCTGAGATCAGTCTAAACTGGTGGCAGCAAACAAGAGGTTGTATTGATTAGATTTAGACTTTCTGTATGAAGTTAACTGATTAATAAAAAGTATTGTTGCAACATTAAACATCACTGATCCCCAACGAGAAACACAGGAAATATGCTGTAGCACACTCAAAGTCAACCGGTTTGCAACCTGTGACAAAGGACTGTGAGTAAAATCTGCTTTATTTGAACCGATCACAAGTCAGAACAATTGAGAACCGGACCGACAGGACGTTCTCCCCGGCTTGAAGCGGCGAGGAACATGTCGAGTATTTATCCTCGCTCTGCCTCGGAGTAACAAGCTCTGTGGGGCGAATCAATCACGCTGATGAAGGAGGTCAAATGAAACAAGCTGTGCTGTAGTTGCGCCGCGACTGGAGAGATTGCTTTCGGCGTAGTTTATTAGCTGGAACCTTCACACGAGCCGGTTCCTCTCGACCGCACGAGTCCAAGAAGGAAACCGTTTCCGTCAGTCGGAGAAAATGGCTGTAAATTGGCTTTATGGATACAAAAGTGATGAAACCGGAGCAGCAATGAGAACATGTTATTTACACTGATCAGCCACAGCAATACAACCAGCGACAGATTGATAACAGTGATCAACGTTTCATGTGGTTATTGGGGAGTCTCCTCGGTGGAACCCAGTCAGCTTTTGTAGGCTAATAAAACCAAATGAAACTGCAATTTTCACGTATGTACAAACTGCATGTACAGAACCAGCGGGCGAGTCACAAAAACGCTTGAAAAATTCTGTTTTTCTTCACGGATTGGATGTCAAGAATCCCTGAATCAATATCTTGTCTTCTTCCACGCATAGTTTGGTTGGATGTTTCCTACTTCAGCTGTTTAGAGGTGTGTAGAAGCCAATAACGTCATAACAGCTGATAACGTACTAAAAGTCCTGAACCGATAACGTAACATAACTTTTTATCACTAGCCATTTATCACGTTATTGGCCTGTTACATTTTAAAAAGAGCAAATTTATTACGTTATCGGCTGCTGTTATTACATTATTGGCTTCTACAAGGTGTTTCATATGATGTCTGTACCATGAATCTTTTCTATTTGGGATTCTTTAAGTGGCAGGTTCCTCCGTGATGACGTACAGTATAATCTGACACCTCACTGTCCTGGTTTGTTTGTATTCCTTGAAACCGATCGTCGTCTTCTCAGGCGGAACTAAGCCGAGGATGCCGTGACAAGCATCTGTACCATCATACTTTATAGGATGTGACAAAAAAACCTGGATGTTCCACCACATCTGCTCAGCCTGAGATGGTCAAAGCTAAAGGCCCATTATGATGATGAAGTACTCCGGCCCTGATTGTATGATACTGCATGAAACAGGACGTGAGGGCAGCTGTCGTATGTTTGTAGAGAAAAAAAAAGAGCTCATGTCTCTGCAAAATAACACTGTGGGGAAACTTGTTTTGGTTTCACATGCAGAGATGAAACTGACAAAGACTTTTCTCAGCTTTGTGATGTGACTTTCCCTGAAAAAGAAAAAAGATGACGTATTTTAATAGTCGGTGTCCAACAGGTGAAGTCCGACTACACATGGACCCGTTAAAGCCGTAGACAGTTAACCAGCAGTATGTGGCTCCTACAGAACTCCATTAAAGTCACATCACAGGAGCTTGTGTCGATGTCAACGGCACACGATGCTGCCTAAGATGTTTCAAATGTCAGAAAACAGATTAACGTCATCGTCGGGGCCTGCAAGACGGTCGTCTGGGACGTTCAGAGATGCAGGTTGTTTTGGTTCTGTTTGGCAGCTTCGGAGCATTAAGATTGATGGATAGATACGGTAAATGTACGACTCACAGTCCTGTCACTGATTAAATAAAGCTGTTTTTATGCAGCGTGAGCGTTTGTGAAGTCTACAGACAATGAAACTTTTCCAATAAGCAGCACTAAAACAAGAAAGAATGGCCATGTTTGAACAGTAATGTGTTCTTTGTAGATCTTTACAACAACCAGAACTGACGTAATGCATGATACAAATTTTCATCAAAACTTCCCATCACAGGGGGGAAGTTTGAAAACAACATGCAGAAAGTGAAAGAGGAGAAAGTCATCTGAAATTGGCAGCCAACAACATTCTGACACCTGCCATGTGTAGTCTTCTTTGATAGAAACCACCTCCATCACAACAGAACTCCGTCACAGGACAATACGCCTCGCCACACTGCGAAAACTGCTTAAAACTGCTTGAGGAACACGACAAAGAGCTTCCAGATTCCCCAGATCTCAACCAGATCACCGCAGGAGGCACCAGGACAAGTGTTACAGTCGGCCTTAACAGAGACAATGACAACACATGTTCATCTTAACCAAAGACAGAGCAGAAAGTGCATCAAACAGAACAAAACCTGCTGTGTTTCCTGCAGAAGAACAGCTCCTGTCAGAGCGAGATAATGAAGGAGGTTTCATAAACAGAACCACTGGGTCCAAAATGTCCTTTACAGTTTCATTTTGCAGATACTTTTGTCCAACGTGACGTACATCTGAGAGTAGATCACATTCATGCAACAGTGGCGACAGAGCTGCCGTGCAAGGTGCTGCCTGCCATTGGGAGCGATGTTTGGGTTCCGTGTCTTGCCCAATGACACTTTAACTGTGGAGGGACGGGGGATCGAACCGCCAACCTTAGTGGACAACCTGCTCTACCACCCAATCCACAGCCGCCCCAGTCACTACTCACTATAAAGCCCAATGTTGAGTTACGAGTCTTAGACCCCATGACCCCAAGTATCCCGCAATGCACCATGAAACCGCTAACCAACAACATGTACCATCATGCATTGCATCGAAGGAAACGGACGGGAGAGAAAACTGAGCATCGGTGGCATTTCACAGATTCCTGACGACTGTTTTATAACGTTAAGACGTATTTTAACACCAGTTTTAAAGTCTCTGCACTGGTTACCTTTTAGAACTGGTTTTAAGATTCTTTTCTCAGTTTATACAGTTCCTAATGATCTTGTTCTTTCATGTTTATCAGATTAGCGTTTATCTTATGAACCCTCTAGAACCCTCAGGCCTTCTGGTCGTGGCTTTTTAATTAAACATTATAACATCTGTGGAACAGCAGAGTGTTGATATTTTTAGAAGCAAACTCAAGAACCTACCTTTTTGGTCAGGCTTTTGATTGATTTGATTAATCATTTTTGTGAAGCACTTTATCGACAAATCAAGTTATGGCGCAAATATATGAAACAATAATCAATATTGATATGTTCAATGGAAGCAGAGCGATGTATCACAACACAAACAAAGAACAAAGTTGTTTTATTAATTCCGTCAAAGTCCTGGTACTGAACTCCACAGGTCCAGTCCTGATGGATCAGAGATGTTTAGGAGGCAGTGGTTTTAATGTTGTGGCTCCGTCTAAAGGATGGTTTCGGGTGAGAAAATTAAAGCATTAAAGTCTCACAAAAGCACATTGGACCTAAACTGATTTATTCTCCAACATCTCTTCTGCATCAACAGTCAAAATACAACATTGAGACCCCTTCGTTCTTCTTCTCGGTTCATGCCTTCGATATACGTTATCAGTCGGACACAAAACGCCTCCGATCTGACTCCACTGTGATAACAGAGATATGATACCTGTTGTCAGGCTGCGAATGAATGGGATTCTGACCGAAGAAAGAAAACACAATCCAGTCAGCCGAGAATCTCATTTACACTCGTACGTCTTTACATCCCGTCGCCTGGATGGAAGATATTAAAAACCACATGGAGCCCAGAGACAGGCTGATCTAGACTCTAAAAGGCTCACATTTTACATGAACTGTCATGTTCTGCAGCAGTTTTTGGTCCTAATCAGTCGCCTTTCTTTGCTGCTAGTCACAGTCGTGTATGTTGGGAATAAATGTGACCTTCTGCAGCATTCAGAGCTGTCTGGAGGAGTGTTTTTTTCTTCACCTTCCTCCCTCCAGAAGCTAAACTCTGCTGCTGGACAAATGGCAGTGAAGCAGTTCATCACGGCAGGTTAACTAGCGCCTCCCGTCTGGCCGCTCGATACTTTACTGCCACACCGAATACGCACTAAATCAGACGGCAGCTTTAAGTCTTTCCCGTCAGGTCGGACTGTTTATGGGACGAGAACCGAAGCCAAACCTGGAAAATACAAAAAAAAAAAAAAAAGTCTGGAAACATACGCGATGACAAATTCAACCGAGCTAATTAAAAACTAATAATGAACAAGACGCGAGTGCACAGAGAGGAATGTGTGGATAATTATTAACACAACTCTGCCAGGCTTCCATCTCTGCTGTGAAATACTCGTTTTTTGTGACTTTTCGCAGGACGACACGTTCACACATTGGGCTTTTGTTGAATTCCTCCACCACCTTCACGCTGCAGGTGCATTAGTGTCTCTTTTTGAATGTGCGGAAGACTCGAGGAAGACTTTCATTCACCGTAGTGCAGGTGCAGGTGACATTTCTCTTCCTTTATTCAGTTTTCTCACAAAATCAGGGCGATTTTTTAGCATGAAGCAGCCTCCAAACCGACACGAGGCTCAGATCTGCATCATTGTTCATTAAAAAACACACAAGAAGTAAATAAAAAGTCACAATTCTTCAACATCACATCTACTATTTAAGTTATTAACTTTGTGATTAATGTGGAATCAGCAGAAAAAACAAGAATATTAATAATTATTTTCTTGGTTTGGTTTCATAGATTGTCCACCACAAAAAGAAAGTTAAAGATGCATTTATGTCGGTGTAACTTTATGTTTACAGACTATTTAAATACATTTTCAGGTGTTTTCACTGTGTTTACACCAACTAACTTTGATTCTCGTGTACAAGCAGCAGTTTACGAGTGCAGATGTGCAGCTTTGAGCCAAAGAAACATCTGCAAGCATCTGTCATAGGGCAGAGTGATATGGCCAAAAATATTATCACGAAATAAGAAAATTTGCAGGATCGCCACCATAGCTCACCTGGTTGAGCTGGCGACCCATGTATAGGGGCTGTAGTGTCCGATGCAGCGGCCGTGGGTTCGAATCCCGCTCATGGCCCTTTGCTGCAACCCTTCCCCCATTCTCCTCTCCTTTGACTGTCCTGTCTAATAAAGGCCAAAAAAATAACTTAAAAGAAAAAAAAAAATTGCAATGACGATATATTGACGCTTGACAAAATACTTCAAAACTTCAAAACAACTTTATTGGTGCAAATAAAAAATAGAACAATTTCTTTTCCATTTACCAAGCAACTGTTTTTGATGTGCATTAAAGCCATATTGTACCAAAATCAATAGAGTTTTAGTTGTAGAGTCAAAATCAATAGAGTTTTAGTACAATTTAGTTGTAAATTGCTTGCTGACAATTTGTTTAATCAAAAGGCACTTCAAAATTCAAATTTATCGTGAAATTTTGAGTTTCATATCATCACCTAACATTACAGCAGTATTACCGTGCACGGTGTGATTTGGCCCAGCCCTGATCTGTAAGCTGATTTTAGACGTAAAAGCAAATATTTGCCTCGTTGGCACCACTTTTTACCCCACAAACTGTGCTCATTTGCGTGATATCAAACTATGTTGCTGGGGTTCTTGTCTCTAGCTTTTATTTTGGTAGTGGTATTTCCTGTGTGTGTTCGTTTTTCTGTGCTCTGCATTGTGAGGCTGGGCAGGGTCATGGTCGAGGAGGACTCACTCGCTCTCCACCGCACCTGTCCCGCATCAAAATCAGCAATGTTTTTAAGCTGGCTTCCCCCCGTGATGCGGCGCCAGAGGATTCCCTCCCCTACGAGCGGTGGATCGGCCACGCTTCACCTCGAGTTCTCGTGCTTGTTATTTGTTTGTTTAAAGCTGACTCCATCGTTTCCCTGCAGAGCCTCCTCAGCCTGACGTCCTGCCCAGCCATCTCGAGGCAACCAGCAGCAGCAGCCCTCCAGGTATCCTCCCACTGGATCCAAGCACCACGAGCACCTTCTCCCTGGAACACAGATTCCCCCCCAGCACTGGAGCACTTCGCTGGAGCCCCCTAAGCCCTCTCACCTCCCCTCAAGAAGTCCAGCGTGCACCGGCACGTCCCCCTCCTGCTTCCTTGGTGTCAATTCAATTCAATTCAATTCAATTCAATTCAATTTTATTTGTATAGCGCATATTTACAACAGGGCTGCAGGGTGGCGCAGTTGGTAGCACTGTTGCCTCGCAGCAAAAAGGTCGCCGGTTCGCATCCCGGTACCGAAATCTTCCTGTGTGGAGTTTGCATGTTCTCCCCGTGCAGCGTGGGTTCTCTCCGGGTTCTC
>NW_007578067.1:147394-149332 GCF_000690725.1 Stegastes partitus | reverse complement strand
AACTTTATGTTTACAGACTATTTAAATACATTTTCAGGTGTTTTCACTGTATTTACACCAACTAACTTTGATTCTTGTGTACAAGCAGCAGTTTATGAGTGCAGATGTGCAACTTTGAGCCAAAGAAACATCTGCAAGCATCTGTAATAGGGCAGAGTGATATGGCCAAAAATATTTATCACGATATAAATAAAAAAATTTGCGGCGCCACTGCCATAGCTCACCTGGTTGAGCTGGGGACCCATGTACAGGGACTATAGTCTCCGATGCAGTGGTCATGGGTTCGAATCCCGCTCATGGTCCTTTGCTGCAACCCTTCCCCCATTCTCCTCTCCTTTGACTGTCCTATCTAATAAAGGCAAGAGGCAAAAAAAAAAAAACAAACAAAATTTGCAATGACGATATAATTGACGCTTGACCAAATACTTCAAAACTGCACAACTTTATTGGTGCAAATAAAACAAACAACAATTTCTTTTCCATTTACCAAGCAACTGTTTCTGATGTGCATTAAAGCCATATTGTACCAGAATCAATAGAGCATAAGTTGTAAATTGCTTGCTGACAATTTGTTAAATCAAATCGCACTTCAAATTGAAATGAGCTGACAAATCTGATGCCTTCGCCCTCCTCCTCAGCCGCCTCCATGCTTCTCGCTCCATGTGCATTAGACCGGATGAAAACGGCACTGTGAATGCGTGTTGCACTCAAATTTATCGTGATATTTCAGTTTCATATCATCACCTAACATTACAGCGGTGTTACCGTGCACGGTGTGATTTGGCCCAGCCCTGATCTGTAAGCTGATTTTAGACGTAAAAGCAAATATTTGCCTCGTTGGCACCACTTTCCCCCCAAATGTCTCATGTTTGACACAAACTGTGCTCATTTGCGTGATATCAAACTTTATTGTTGGGGTTCTTGTCTCTAGCTTTTATTTTGGTAGCGGCATTTCCTGTGTGTGTTAGTTTTTCTGTGCTCTGCATTGTGAGGCTGGGCAGGGCCATGGTCGAGGAGGATTCACTTGCTCTCCACTGCACCTGTCCCGCATCATAATCAGCAATGCTTTTTAACTGGCTTCTCCCCGTGATGCGGCGCCAGAGGATTCACTCCTCTACGAGCGGTAGATCGGCCACGCTTCATGTCGAGTTCTCGTGTTTGTTGTTTGTTTAAAGCTGACTCCATCGTTTCCCTGCAGAGCCTCCTCAGCCTGACGTCCTGCCCAGCCATCTCGAGGCAACCACCAGCAGCACTGGATCCAAGCACCACGAGCACCCTCTCCCTGGAACACGGATTCCCCCCCAGCACTGGAGCACACCGCTGGAGCCCTCTAAGCCCTCTCACCTCCCCTCAAGAAGTCCAGCGTGCACCGGCACGTCCCCCTCCTGCTTCCTTGGTGTCCTCACTCCTTCCCCGAATAAAAACCCTCTTTTTGTAACCCACCTCCGTAGTCACGTTTTGGGTCCAATTCCTGTAATATAGGAGCTCACTGTTAACATTTCTTTACAGTTTTTACCATCAACACATTCATTGCTTTTCATGTTGATAAGGGGGCTGCAGGGTGGCGCAGTTGGTAGCACTGTTGCCTCGCAGCAAGAAGGTCGCCGGTTCGCGTCTTTCTGTGTGGAGTGTTCTCCCATGTTCTCCCCGTGCAGCGTGGGTTCTCTCCGGGTTCCTCCCACACAGTCCAAAAACATGTTGGGGTTAATTGGTGATTCTAAATTGTCCGTAGGTGTGAATGTGAGTGTGCTTGGTTGTCTGTCTCTAAGTGTAGCCCTGCGATAGACTGGTGACCTGTCCAGGGTGTCCCCTGCCTTCACCCTAAGTCGGCTGGGATAGACTCCAGCCCCCCCCGCGACCCTAGTGAGGATTAAGCGGTGTGTAGATAATGGATGGATGTTGATAAGAAGTCGTGTGAAACTAAACCTGGTCATCAAA
>NW_007578067.1:142569-144181 GCF_000690725.1 Stegastes partitus | reverse complement strand
TTAGAAAGGTTAAAGACAAATTATTATTTATGCTACTTGTCTGTTTTTTCATATAATGTTGATGAACCGGTCGGTCGAAAATCTCTAAAACGGCCGTAAAATTCTTAATTTTCAACTAATTAATTGTCTGTACCTAGTATTCCTAGTTTCTAGTGAACAAAACCAGCTCTAGATGTATAATAAGAGAAGTAATTCCAAATGTCAAAACATTTGGATTGTTGGGTGTTTCTGCCTTTGTTCAGCGCTATGAGATGACGTGTTGTTGTAAATATGCGCTATACAAATAAAATTGAATTGATTATAGCGCGACATTAAATAAAAATTCAGTCTATTATTGGAAACTCGAGTCACAACATTAAACTTCATATTCTACTGTCCATAGTTCTAATCAGTAATTATGTAGATAATTGCTTCAGTAAAATGGTTAAAAACATAGTAAAACACTGCCAACTACTGTTATTTCACCAGGAAAGTTCTCCCAGTAACACATTTTGGGGATTTTTTTTCCACATATTATTAGATTTCTATTCCTGTTATCTGTAAATAAACTGCTGTTTAGTTGAACAGCGACCACGTGAGTTTATTTCTGCTTCTTTTTATCACACGCTATTCAAAGCAACTTGTAAAAGATAAAATAGAAAATATGGCAGACGGAAACTGAATAAATTAAATAAATTGGAAACGGCAGAGATAAGGTGAATTAAGTGCACACGACTTTTAAGATTAAGGCACATAAATGGAACGGTTCCGTGACTGAAGCGTACCGTCGATACGGAGTCGATAAAACGCTAATCGCAGGCCTGAAGTATATCTCTGAATAAAGTAGACTTTGCTCAAGTTTTTGCATTTCCTCCTGACTGAAGTTTATTCCCACTGCTCGGATTTTTCCATCAACAGCGTCTCTTCAGTTTACTTTGCATTGAGCCGCTCTAGAACATGTTAGAAAATTGAATCATGCATTTAAGCAGCTGCTAAGAAGAAGATTGTTGGTTCCTGCACGAATCTTTGCAAACTTTTGCCCGAGTGTCTGAACAGACGACGTAAAACACGACTTTCAGCTGTTCATGTTTCCTGCTGACCGACGGCTAAATGTCATTTCTGTACATTCATCTCCTGATAAATGTCTTTTTTCATTTCTTTACCCGCATGTATATCAGCTGTTTGCAAACACATTTTTATTGCTACTTAATCCCACGGCTTCTGTCGTACGCTAGAAAACGTCCACGCTGATTTGGTTTGGTGTTTGAATACGAGTCAATAATAAAAAGAAGTGTTAAAGTTTCAAGTGTATTTTCTCAATAATAAGATAAATGTCAGGAACAGATCTACGGAAAGCCAGTGGATGAATACCAAGTCTTGTATGTTTCATTTACTACAAACAGAAACAGATATTTCATATTCTGTGTGACTTTGTGGATCTTTTTGAAGAAACAGGAACCGATGAGCTTTGGGTTAAATTATTCTGAGTAACTAACGCGCACTAACCCGTCTTGCATTGGATCACATCAGCAGACTTGAATTTGAAAGCATTGATTAGCGGTTTAAGTGGAAAGTTACACTGAAAGGTTCCACTTTTTTCTTTGCCAACGATATCGAAGCTGACGTCAAGCGA
>NW_007578067.1:135620-142007 GCF_000690725.1 Stegastes partitus | reverse complement strand
TCACAGTCCAGCAGGTTTATTTACATTCTACATCTGCTTCTGCTAAATTTTAAAACGTCTCTAAACTCACCAGATGTTTTTCTGTTGGCTGCAAGAGTGAACGCAAGAGTCTTGGTGCACTGCCAGCATCAGAGAACCCAGTGGATCACCTTTATTGTTGATGGTTGAGTGTTAGCGTATGTGTGGCTAATATAGCTAACATTAGCATTGATGGTCAGAGCTCTGTGGAAACTTTAATTTAAACCAGTAAACCAGGACTGGGTGGGTTACTGGGTTTTCATCCTCAACCTGTTAGCTTCTCTCTCGCTCTTAAATACAGCTGAACTCCCGATAAAGCTGCTCTCATTTACAGATTTGATTGTTTTTGTTAGACGGCAGAATAAGTATGAAACCGTGACTACAACGCTGCACATTCACAACAGTCATCTTTGCTGCTAATCGCTAGAGTATTCACTGCTAACCGTTTGCAACATTCGCTAAGACCACCCCCCTAAACCACCAGTATGCTGTGGCGAGGACCCTGGCATATATCCTTGGTATTTATGAAGTTTACCTTTACCTTTTCTTTTTCACACCTGTATTTCACCTGTATGTATATGACAAGAGTAAACGTCCATGTATATTTAACTGTCGACTTGTCTACTTGATACTAGATACTACTTGTCTACTACTGATACTAGATTTGCAATGATGCAAAGTCTACTCAAGAATTTGTGAGTGATTAATCAAAAAAGTTACTCAGTATTGAAAGGGTTAATCCAGGAGTTACGCTAAAATAAATTGTCTGTGCAGTATTTTAAGATGATAAACCAACAGTGAAACCTTGTCTTTTGACTGTTTGTTTCTAAGGTTTCAGAAAAATCCTCCTTTCGTCCTGTTTGGGTCTAAAAACGAACCCACCTGACAGCAGACTTGTTCAGAGGCCTGTCAGCTCAGCGGATTTCTGTTTTTTGGTTTGTTAAAGGGAACCCGAAAACCCCCGTCGCTCCACTTTTACCAAACAGAAGAAAAACAGTCCTCGGCTGAATAAAGACCAGCCTGACACGAAGCTGTGTCACTTTTGTTAACTGGCGATATCGCAGCTCTCAGTCAAACAGATCACTCCGGAGTCGAGGCGGCCGCTCCCTCCAGCCTTGGAGCGCATTCGTTCCTTTGACTGAGCACAATATTGTTCCCAAATTCGGCCTCCGCTGAGTGACAATCTGTTGGACACATTCCAGTACGAGTGATTTTCACAATATGTCCCGGCCCCTCCTGGGAAATTTGGCTCTCGGCACCCCACCGGTTCCCCGCTCTCCCCGAGCAAAATGGGTTTCCGGTGATTGCGGCGGAGAAAATTACCCACCGAAAGACATTTTGCTGCAAAACGCGATTATCGACTTGATGGGACCCCTGTGATTACTGCAAAGTGGAATTACCCCGTTTTGTTGCAGAATGCACCCTCCGCCATTAGGTCCGACGACGCCTCCCGTTAAGGGTTCGAGCTGGATGCCACGATTAGAGACAAACGGTTGGGTTCCCCTTCTCGGCACCTGCGAGACCCCGTTACAGATATCGAATTAACCTCCACTCTGAATACGTTTGCATGCATCCGGAGCGCCTGGCGAGTGGATCTGCAGAAGTCGAGGTAACTTTTGATCCTCTTCACAGGCCCTAATGGTGCTTGAAATGATCAAAACGTCCTTCTTAAATGAGAGCTCATTTATTTTGAGAGACGGAAATTATCCCTAATTTGATTTGGGGATTACGCGTCTGACACTTCTGCGTGTTTACTCATAATCACTGGAGTGCCAGGCTGGAGATTTGGGCTAAAAATGTGCACCGTATTTAGCATATTTGCAGGTTTTTAGCCGCATAAAACCCCGTCGGTGCTCCGTGCAACAGATTCCACTCCCGAGGCAGGTTTTCCATTCTGCCTCTCAGACATTCTTCTCTCTGTGTCGAGTGTTTTCCAAAGTCCTTAAAATACATCTTTTGTTTGCTCGAAACAAACAGAGCGACGCCGGCGTTCCTCAAAGTCTGGCCGACGAGGATTTTATCTCAGCTAATGCTGGAAATAATTAAATCAATAATCCACCGTCTGGGATCTCGATATGATCTCGTACATAGTTTATGGAGGGGATAAGCGCTGGATGTGTTCTGATGTGCTGCCGTTTCTTATTGTTCTGACGAGTAATTAGCAAACAGACGGAAACTCGCACACTGTGGCTCGCTGCAAACCCCGAATGCATTCCAATTTTCTGCTTTATTTTTAAGTAGAACTGAAAGCACGAGGGCTTAAACACAGCAATTATCACGAAGACCTTGTCGTGGATGTTTCACAACATGCCGAGTGTCCACGGGTGTAAATGTACAATTCTACAATTTCATTTAGCAGACAGTTTTATCCAAAGCGACATACATCTGAGAGCAGATACAACACGAGCAATGATCTAGTCAGGAGAAGACAATCTAGTGTTGAGATAGAAGACAAACTACTTCTCTCATTTAGTGTCATTTATTCTGCAATATAATATTTTACTTGATCAAGGATCCATTACTGACTCAGAAACTCACAGTCAGCAAGCTGTTAGTCTGTAACCAACTTCCTCAGCAATGAATGCAGCTTCATATAAGCATAAACATTTCATTCAGTGTAGTGGAAGGTGATTGGCTACTAAACACAGACACTGAATTTAAATAGTGAAACGTGAATGGCTGTCTGTTGGGGAAGAGCCGTGGTTTAAACTCTCCCTTCATTGGTGCACAAATATGTCCATATCGCTTGGCACATGATCCATCCAATCCACAGCATCCTGTAAAGGAAAACCTCCCCACGAACATCCCCTGTTCTCTGGATGTCAGTACTTTTCCTTTGTCTTAACTCCTATTAGTTTATAGGTGTGTGTGTATGTGTGTGTGTGTTGCTGCATTCCTTCTATCTGACCTGGCTTAACCTCCCCGAGTTTGGTCTCTCTGGCCTGAATGTATTCTTCTTTCCCCTTCTTCAGATCAGCACAACTCATACATTAGTACACATTAAATGATGCTAGTGTCAATTATAAGCTATCAGTGCTTTTACAGAGTTAAATATTCCAACACTAGATAAGTTCCATAGAACACATTCAAGTGTGATGGGCGTTGATGCCAATAGCAGGCTGTGTGGGAGGTAATAGTGTTTTTTTTTGTTTTGTTTTGTTTTTGTTTTTGTTTGTTTTTGTGTGTGTTTGCAGTCAAGTGCAAAGGTGTTCAGTGAAGAGCTGGTCTTTAGTCTTTTCTTAAAGACTGAGAGGGAGTCAGGAGATTGAGCAGAGTTTGGTAACTTGTTCCACCACAGAGATGAGTCCAGCTATCCACCTCGGCCCTGTTGCAGTGGTTGTATCAGGAGGTTTTTATTGGTCGAGCGTAGTGAGCAAGAGGGAGTGTAGATGTGAATGAGAGAGTTCAGGTAGGAGGGAGCTGCTCTTGTGGTTTTAAAAGCAAGTGTCAGAGTTTTGAATTTGATGCAGGCAGCAACTGGAAGCCAGTAAAATGATCTGAACAGCGGGATGACATGTGCTGTTTGTGGCTGGTTGAAAACCAGACATGCTGCTACGTTGTGGATCATCTGCAGAGGTTTGACCGTGGATGCGGGGAGGCCTGCCAGTAAGGAGTTGCAGTAGTCAATATGAAATGAAATGAATGAAAAATACTTTATTTCATATGTGAAGTAAAATTAATTTATATAAAGTTTTGTGGACCCAACATGAAGGAATGTATGTTTTCTAAAGAAAACCGAGAGAAAAAAGAGACCTGAGGACAGTCAAGGTTTGAAAACACAACTGAGACACAAAGTCTCCTCCTTCATGTCCTGTGATTGTCACAGTGAACCACATGAACTCAGATCCAGTCTGACTTGAGTCATGACAGTAAACTAGTATCTGTTGCTGCTCAGAAACACAAGACAGTAAATAAATGNGATGTAAAACTCACATTCACAGCTTCATGAAATCCGTTATGTTCTGGTGTTTGACTCGAAATGATGCAAGAAAATGGAGGATTCTACACGAGCACACAACCCGTCGGCCATCCTTAACACGCCTCTACACATTCATGTTTTCTAGATTTCTTGCTGAGCTTCTTCTGCAGATCTGTCGTCTCCACTAGACTGGATATGCAGAGGAGAGCTGCACTGAGCTCTTCTTTAATTTTTTTCATCTGTTTTTGGCAGATGCTCTGATGATTTTTCAAGCTGTTCCCCTCCACATAAATATTTCTTTGACCGGTGCACCTGCAGCACAGACACAGACGATTAGGCCGCTTTGAAAAGTGACACATCCAACTGCTCTGTAGCGGCTGACAAACGCCGGTAATTGCTATTCAGAGCAACGGGATCGTCCTTTTTAACAGCTAAACGATGAATCTTTCAGAGCTTTTTGCAGATTTGTTTATTTTTTCTTCTTCTGGCTGCAGAGTGACAGACAGGTGCACACCGAGATACGCATCAGTCAAACATGCTGACGTAAATCAATATCATCACCGTTTTTTGGAAACGATAAGAATAATCCGCGGACGGATCGACAGCAGCTCCAGGGGACCATTTAGCCGTCGGTCAGTGTGTCTGTTAGCGCGCGATTGTGCGGTTTCTCTCCAGCCGAGGAGCTCGTCCGGTCCTGCCGGTGACCTTGCCTGGAGGTCCGGCTGACCCTTCCTTGCCTCCTTCCCGCTGAGTCATGGTTCTCGTCCAGACAAAGGCCCGTGGACGGTTGCGGGAGCCAGATGGCAGCTGCTTCTGCTTCGGGGCCTTCGTTCGTGAAAACTCTACTTTTATTTGACCTTTCAGTTTTCAACCTCATTGCGTGATGCTGAGAGTTTTAGCAGCTCGAGTTCTGATGGTTGCATCGCGGATCTTTCTACGAACTAAACTCCCACCTGAGTTCCTCGGGTCTTCAGTAGCTTCAAGGGGACTGAAACTGAGCCAAAGTGTCAAGAAACACTTCCTCAAGTCAAACAGTCAATATTTTCCTCAAGAAGTTTAATCCACATCTTTCCACACGTGTCAAGTTGGAAGTAGTGACTTTAAATCTGCGCAAAACTTCCCATCAGTTTGCACGATGCTAACTAGCTAATTTAGCATGCTAATATGCTAATCCAAGGCGCTAAACACCAGAAAAAAATCCTTTCGACCAGAAAAATTTTAGGTAATATATCATATTTATGTCTTCTTGTTTTTTTATTCTGCATTTCTTATGTTAAATCATTTTGTCTACTGATAGTAAGAGAAAAATATCAAAATCTGGCAACTAAATCGTTACCAANAATGTCATGTCGTGATCATGTCACCTGGTCCATGCATCTGTTCACCCTGGAAGAAGTTTTCCAAATGGTCCATTATCAGTGAGTTGAAACTTTCAAAAGGCCAAAATGCAAAAAAAAACGGAGCGCACATGTTTACAAGGCCATGGTTGAACTTGAACATTTGATTAAACATTTTTTCAAGTTATTTCTTTGGCCATTTTGCCTTTATTGGATAGAGCAGTGAGAGAGAGACAGGAAAGTGGAGGAGAAGAATGGGATGTGTGGGAAAGGGCCATGAGTGGGATTCAAACTCATGACCTCCACATCAGGACTGTAGCCCTGAACATGGGACACCAGCTCAACCAGGTGAACTACAGCGGCGTCCCGTGATTGATTAAACAATATTATTTAAATTCTTAGTAGAACTTGTTGGTCCATGTTGTGGGAACGTTCTCTGCCAGCTGGGATGCAACAAAGGATTTACCTGCTGATAGAACCTGATCCATGTTGGGGATCATTTAAATTTATGATTAACTAATGAGGTTCATTATTATTATTATTATTATTATTATTATTATTATTATTATTATTATTATTAATAGGTTAAATCAGCGGTCAACAACCTTTCTTGCACCACAGACTGCTTTTAAGCAAGAAAATTTTCGACGAACCGGTCATTGCGAACATATCAAATATGAATCTTTTTTACGATTAAAATGTTTCATAAACAAATACAATTACATTTTTTTATTTATATGTGTTTACTTTTTCTTCTGTCTCAGCATCGAGTCTCTTCCACTTTCCAAAGAAGCTCTCCTTGTTTTTTTATTCATTTAGACTGACGGCTTCCTTTACCGTCCGGGCATGAAACCTGACAGTCAAGTGCAAGAAACAAGCACGGGTGGAAGTGACAGGAAGATGAGCTAGTCATTTTTCAAAATAAAACACCATGCAGACTCCGCTGGAAATACAAATAAACCAATAAAATGTTTTTGTCCTTTCTGTGCGGCCAAATGACCAGGTGGTTGGGGACGGCTGGATTAAATGTCTAAAAGAGCTTTAAGTAGCAGGAAGGTGCTTAAAGTGGTGTGTTGGTCTACAAATTGGTGACCTTTCTGTTTCCTGATGAAG
>NW_007578067.1:107695-135479 GCF_000690725.1 Stegastes partitus | reverse complement strand
TTATTATATTATTGGTGGTATTTTTTATTGTTGTGCTTGTTTTTATTGTGTTTGTTGTTGGTATTGTCATTATTATTTTTTTGTTGATTTTCTTTTTTGTTGTTGTTATTTTTATTGTTATTTTTATGTTATACTATGTTATTGGTGTTATTGTTGCAGTTGTTTTATTGTTGTTTTTATTGTTATTATTGTTTTTGTTGTCATATTTTTTTAAAAACAAAAAAAACCCCTTTGTTTCGAGGAGCCAAGGATGGAAACAAATTGAAAATGTAAACAGCAAAATATCACCGATCTGTACTATTTTGAGGATTTATTTATTTATTTATTTATTTGTTGGTTGGTTGGTTGGTTGGTTTATTTGTTTTGTTTGTTTATTTCCCCAACATTGATGCCTCCTGTGGACTCTTGTAGGAATCTTGTACATGCTGTGCGCAGGTTATTTTATTCATTCTATAAGATCAATAATCACATTTTTGTATGATTGAAGCGTTACGTCCTCCTGTCATGTTTCTCCTCATACTCATGTTGTTCTGTTTCCGTAGAGGTGCAGGACTTTATGTTGCAGAGAAAAATGAACCCACAGCGAAGAAAAATGTGACAGGAGCCGAGAAAAAGTGCATTTTCCAACAAGCTGACAGCGTTTATTGCTCCATTGAGCGTCTGTCTAGTTTCTGAGCGCGTCTTGTCTGTCATATATCTGAAACGTAATTATCCATCCAGCATTTATTATTTACCGTGCTCCGTCAGAGTGCAGTTTGAAGTGCTCGGGCCTTTTTGTGATTCTGTTAGATGATGATTATGAGGCCGAGTCATGAAATTGCTTCTGGTTAAAAGTCTAATCACATTGGAATCCTTGTTTTCCTGTAAATCGCCTCCCACGCCGCTCCGCTAATGTTACGAGCCGCCTCTGACGCACCTGTTAAACACAAGTCAGAGAATATGCTCCGCGAGCTTGTCGACGAAGCGAGGGAAAAAAAAAAAACCCGACTTGCCGCTCGGCATCTCCATGGCAACTTTAGTGCTTCAAGCTTTTAATGGAAATATTGGTTTAATGACTCAGCACTTACAGCAAATGAAGGAGCATAAACGATAAACTAATATTCACTTCAAAAGTCACGAGCCGAAGTCGGTGCAGCTAATATCAGCAGAACGGTGGAATGTTTCATCATTCTTGGTGCTTTCGTTGTAACGCAGATGTGAGAGAACATGTGGCTGATTCACGATGTTTCATTATACGCGGAGAGAAGCTGTGCAGCAAGAAGCCAAGCTGAGTTTGACCTTCACGCAAATGGATCGCAAATATATAAAGTCGCGTGAATGAAGCTTCAGGTTTTGTTTGCAGAAAGAACGGCAAAAAGTTTTTTAGTTTTGAAGACTTGTGGTCGAATGACGTAACATTTTTGTCTATAATGTCGACTCCTGCTGTTTACGGTTCATCCCCGCACAACAGTTCACGAGACACATTTCAGGTGTCATGTTTACGTCTTTTGAGCTTGTCGCGAAACCCAACAGCCGAGCTTTAAGGCTCATGGATGGGTCCAGATGCTCTGAGTTTGTTTCTTTGCTGGTAGCTGTTATTTCCCGACTCTCACAGCCAAGATATGATGCTGGTCTCCAAAAACAACAACAAAAACGACATCTGAAATGGTTCAGGGTAAAGGTCAGGTTGTTGTTCATCAAGACTCCATGTTTTTTGTTTCATGATTCCAGGCTGGAAGGAGAACATCGAGGGGGTGAACAGGAAACAAAGCCAAACAGTAGAAGGTTTTTATTTTCAAATGTCATGTCGTGATCATGTCACCTGGTCCACGCATCTGTTCACCCTGGAAGAAGTTTTCCAAATGGTCCATTATCAGTGAGTTGAAACTTTCAAAAGGCCAAAATGCAAAAAAAAACGGAGCGCACATGTTTACAAGGCCATGGTTGAACTTGAACATTTGATTAAACATTTTTTCAAGTTATTTCTTTGGCCATTGTGCCTTTATTGGATAGAGCAGTGAGAGAGAGACAGGAAAGTGGAGGAGAAGAATGGGATGTGTGGGAAAGGGCCATGAGTGGGATTTGAACTCATGACCTCCACATTGGGACTGTAGCCCTGAACATGGGACACCAGCTCAACCAGGTGAGCTACAGCAGCGCGCCGTGATTGATTAAACTATTCTATTTAAAATCTTAGTAGAACTTGTTGGTCAATGTTGTGGGAACGTTCTCTGCCAGCTGGGATGCAACAAAGGATTTACCTGCTGATAGAACCTGATCCATGTCGGGCATCATTTACATTTATGATTAACTAATAAGGTTTATTATTATCCATCCATCCATTATCTATACACCGCTTAATCCTCATTAGGGTCGCGGGGGGGGCTGGAGCCTATCCCAGCCGACTTAGGGCGAAGGCAGGTTCACCTGGACAGGTCGCCAGTCCATCGCAGGGCCACACTTAGAGACAGACAACCAAGCACACTCACATTCACACCTACGGACAATTTAGAATCACCAATTAACCTCAGCATGTTTTTTGGACTGTGTGGGAGGAAGCCGGAGAACCCGGAGAGAACCCACGCTGCACGGGGAGAACATGCAAACTCCACGCAGAAAGATTCCGGTGCCCCCACCGGGACGCGAACCGGCAACCTTCTTGCTGCGAGGCAACAGTGCTACCAACTGCGCCACCTTGCAGCCCGTTTATTATTATTATTATTATTATTATTATTATTAATAATAATAATAATAATAATAATAATAGGTTAAATCAACAGTCCCCAACCTTTAAGCAAGAACATTTTCTACGAACCGGACATTGTGAACATAACAAATATGAATCTTTTTCACTATTAAAAAGTTTCATAAACAAATAAAATTACTTTTTATTGATAAATATGTGTTTACTTTTTCTTCTGTCTCAGCATCGAGTCTCTTCCACTTTCCAAAGAAGCTCTCCTTGTTTTTTTATTCATTTAGACTGACGGCTTCCTTTACCGTCCGGGCATGAAACCTGACAGTCAAGTGCAAGAAACAAGCACAGGTGGAAGTGACGGGAAGATGAGCTAGTCATTTTTCAAAATAAAACACCATGCAGACTCCGCTGGAAATACAAATAAACCAATAAAATGTTTTTGTCCTTTCTGTGCGGCCAAATGACCAGGTGGTTGGGGACGGCTGGATTAAATGTCTAAAAGAGCTTTAAGTAGCAGGAAGGTGCTTAAAGTGGTGTGTTGGTCTACAAATTGGTGACCTTTCTGTTTCCTGATGAAGATGAAGACCTTGTAATTCTCACCAATGACCACAGACGCCTTCTTCTGTGGTAGTTTTTAATAGTTATACCCTGCAGATGTTCCAACTCTCCCCATTCCTGCTTCATGTTGGAGTCCTTAAACCCTCTCTTCAGTCCATTTTTTGGCAAATTTCAACAGCGTTCTCGTGGATTCACAGACGACTGCTGTGACAGTGAGGAACAAAGCAGATGATTCTCAGGTACGTTCTGGAGTTCTCTCTGTTTTCTAAGCACATTTCTGGAGTTATATTTGCAGGAGACATTATTAATGACATCTTCACAATTAAGAATCTTTTTCTGCTGCAGTTTTTTTTTGTTTTTGTTTTTATCTGCACAGACCCACGGCACAACAAAGATGCTGGCAATGACAATCCCACTTTCAACTGCTCTGATTTTAGCCAATTTCAGCGACAAGCGCATTAACAGCACGTCTTCGTTGGACCGTGATTAGTCAACCTCCATCAATTACAGTTCCTCCAAAGGAGATATTTGCTAAACTGAGTATTTTAGTTCCTAATTAGCCTGTTTTTACTTTGATTGCAATGCTAAGAGTTACCAGTTGAAGTTTTTTAATATAAGAGGTTTTCAGTTGAGGTTTTAAGGTGCTAAAAAGATAAACTACGGTCCTCTTAAAATATTCCAAAACGTGCATTTTACATTTGTTATTACCTTCCGTACTGTGTTATTGATGACAGAAGCAGTTTTAAAGGGTGACGTTTGGACACTGGTGGAATCTGTTCAGCGTCATTGAGATGCACAAACCAGGATGCTGCAACACCTCGTGTGAACCCTGCTGAGATGATGTACAGCACAACCGTCCTCATCCTTCAGCCGAGGCGGCAGCTGCGGCGCCAAGGGACTCGTGTTGTCGTCGAGGAGAGGCTGGCGACGAGTGATGTGCAGGAGAAGAAGAAGAAGAAGAAAAGGGAGGGCGACCGAGAGGCTGAGAGGTAGAAAACAGGAGAAAGGTGAGATGAAAGAACAAAGGCGAGAAGTTTTGGGGAAAAGTAAAGAGGGAGAAGAGAATACAAAACTTTCCCCGGTGTCAGGTTTTCTTTTTTTTCTTTCTTTCTTTTCTGCATTATTTATCAATATGTGGCTCCTGTGAAGTGGAAAAAACAATGTCAGTCAGACAAAAGTTCATTCGTATATGACTGTCAAAATGTCACACACAAGTAACTGCAGGCTTTAATGTGTCAGATTTATTCCAGGCTGACCTTCGGTCTGAAAACGCCGTTCCACAAAGTCCCATGAGGAGGCGTCGTCCTGCTGAATGCACAACTTTACCAACGAAGAAGTAAAACAGTATCACACAGCCTTCTGTGGGATGAACACTTGTTTTTATCACGTTCCTCTGAGACCGATTTTTATTTTGACCTTTATTTTGATTATTTTGTCGATTTTATATCTGATAATCTGCAGCGGAAAAATCACAACATGTGGTTTCTGCTGAAGCTGCCGGGGGGGAAACAAAATTGCATATGTTTGGTGCACATGCATGCCAAATTGAAAGACCCATACTGAAAATCTACACTACAAATACCCGTTACACGTCTGATAATCTGTAAAAAATGACCTCCAGTGCTTATTTACACTCTATACAGGAAAAATAAACGACACATACCATCGTGTTTAGCAGTCGAATGAGGCTGTAAAGTCCAAGGTGTTTTGTATGTAGTTGTGGTTCCTCTAAAACATGCAACTAAGATGCATTTAAATATCAGGTGGTTTATGGTTTTGGCTGTGAGATCATATAATGCAAAAACATATTTGAGCAACTCTTGTTGAATGTGAGAGTTTCATCAAGAGAAGCCCCATGACCAAACCTGATTGATTTGAGTTTGAACCGAAGACTGACGGCATTAATGGTCCGGACGGCGTCAACGAGGAATCTGGCTTCCCTGACTGAGAACATCCACCGTTCCCTGAGCTGAATGGACCGAAGTGGAAAACGAGGTGAGTTTTCTGCAGCAGATACCTGTTCCTCAGGTCCTTCAAATACAACAAACTAAGTGAAATTTACCAAATCAACCCAAATGTACGGAGGTGGCATCAACATTTGATTCCTCTCGGGTTAAATGTGATCCAGACTTCTCTGTTCTCAGAAACTAAACCGATTCCTAGCAAGACCGCAAAAAAACAAAAAACAAAAACACCAACAAACTACTTACCTAAAACTGTGTCGTTCCAAAATGCTAGATCCCCTCACAGGCCTGAACTCCACAAAACCTTGAATGGTATTTTATGGTTTCATGCCCCAACTGTTAGCAGGAGAGGTTTGTTCTCCAGGTATGAAACTTGTTTTTCCAGATCGTTCCACAGACGCTCCATCAGACTGAGATCCAGAGAATTCAGAGGTCGAGTTAACATATTTGACCTCTCCAAACCATTCCTGAACAGTTCTAACATCTCAGCTGGTAGGGAACATTCCCGCAACCGTTCTAATCATTTTTAAAAGAAAATGTTTTCTTCAAATGTTCAAAGAGCGTTTTAAGACTGTTTTCATTTCCAATGATGTTCCTTCAAAGTTAATAACACATTTTAACGTCACCTTTTAGTGGATGTTGTCAAGAACACAGATGATGTTCTATGATGATACGTGAAGAACGTTCTCATAACAACATTCAAAATAATGTTTTCCAGATGTTATCGAAGCCTCTGATGACATAATGTTTAAAATGTGGCGTGTTTTAGAACATTCCTGACACATGATATATTAAAGGTAGAACATTTTACCTTTTCGTTGAGAAGCTTTTCCACAATGGTTACAAAAGAAGGATTTTCTCAATGAAAAAAAAATTGAACAACACCATTATCAAGGCCAGAAATGAGAGAACCTTGTGTATAAATGTCCTGTACAGTGATCTGTTAACCAAGGTGGAACATTCTGGCTGAGGATGTTTTGGGGATGTGCTTGGGAGAACACATTAAAGAATATATAAGATGTTCCTACACTGTTCCACAGTGAGATCAAAAGAAGAATGTTGTGATTGCAACACTCAGTTTTGAGAACTGTTCCGAGGAGGCAGCCTTGCGAGGCAGGAGAGGAACAAACATCACGCTGGCAACAACAAAAAAAACAAAAACAAAGTTTATTTGCAGTTTTTAGACAAACAGTGAATCTCCAAAAAGAAATGAAATTTGAAAAAATAAAAGAGAGAAGAAAAGAAGAAGAGAAGAAAACTCTCACAAATTGCATCCAAAAGTTAGCATAGCTGCATTGGTCTTTTTTCTGAACAAACCATTTCCCCATTTCTCTCCCAGGACACTCACATATATAAGGAAGTGGGCGTGTCTTTCCAGTTTCAACCGACCAATCAGGACACATCTATCATCCAATCATATTTGAGATCCTACCTACTCAGGGAACCAATAAAAGAGCTGCCCTGGAGGTTGTTTCCTCGTTCAGCTCCAGGACAAGATGGAGGAAACTCTGACAGGTGATGACTTCTTCAAACTTTATAACACTTTAGTCAGACTGTAAAATGAACTTTAAGGATTCTGTCTGTAGTCACTGGACACGTAAAAACAAAACAGAAAACAAACCGTCTCTACATTAAGGGTCTGTATGTTGTGGCTCGTGCTTCCCAACAAGTGCAAAATAGTTATTTCTAAGCATTTCTAGAACATCTTTAGTTACCGTACCTTTAAGGAGAACATTCTGGGAACCAAAAGAAAAACTTCCCACTAAAACCATTCGTAGAACTTAGCAGAACTTTCTCAGAGCTACACAACAATTCTAGCGAGGAGTGTGACAGGGAGCATTAACCCGCTGAAAGAGGCCACTGCCATCAGGAAGCACTGGTGCTGATGGTTCATGGTCTGCAACAATGCTTAAGTAGGTGAAAATGTCAAAGTGACATCCACAAGAACGTCAGGACTCAAGGTTTTCCACCAGAACATTTACCAGAAGCTTACCTTCTTCCCATCCTGAAGCCATTTCTTCCCCCAGATTAAGAAAACATGATTCATCCAACCTTCTTCCATTGCTCCCCGGTGCAGATCTTACATTCTGTCAGTAGTGGATCAACGTAGACATCAAGATGTTCTGTATGGGCCACTTTTTGTAACTTCTGCTTACTTAGAAAACCCCAGAACTCCCGCTGTTATGGAGATGTTCTGACCCAGTCATCCAGCCATCAGTTTCTCAAAGTGTCTCAGATCTTCACAATGCCCACTTCTCTTGGTTCTATCACGCAAACTTCAAGAACTGACCACCTACCAGCTGCCTATTATAGCTATCCCTTTACATATACCATAATGCCATGTAAATCAATCTAATTCGTTTATCAGTGGTTTTAATTGTGCAATCAGTGAAATACCTAAAAAGTAATGTCCAGTTTCCACATGCACACTACTGAATGCACGTCTGTCAAACAGTTATTGCCTGGCATAAGACTTCTTTGTACAACCTGAGTGAGTTTTCGACTGGATGAACAGCGTTTGTCTTCGACTCTCAAAGCAAATGACTAAACGGAGCAGCTGTGACAGATGCAGTGATCGCCGTGTCCTTGCCAAAATCCATTTAAACTTCTGTTTCCTCCCACACCTGCCTGCGTTGTTCAGCATCACTGCCGAACACTCTGTGAACTGAGAACTAAGCCTAGAATGCAAATGATCTGATGGTGACATTAGCCGCTGAAACGTTCTCTGACGGCAAAGCGCAAACGTTACCCAAAAAGATGAGATAAGGCTCAAAAGATTGTACCGATGGTTTATTCTTTATGTTTTAAAACCTCATGGACTGAATCTCAGTTACAATTGGAGAAAATTAGCCTGAAATAATCGTCTGTCTATTAAAATCCCATCATACCACGTATACTTTTGATTTTTGTCATATGTTTGGCAAGTCACTGTGATGACGTCAGTTTAGGAATCATTAGGTCACATTATGGATTCTCATTTGATTCATAACCCGGCAAACCTTATTTTATTGTCAATAATTTCAGTATTGCATGCACATCCACTACTGGAACACAGCTGTCGGTGTCCACAGTGTTTTACATCAACATGAGCTGAGAGGATGATGAAGAAGGAAGTTCTTCCTCTAGCAGCAGAACCTTAAAGCTCCACTGAAGTCTGCTGCTGATCACATGGACAAAGAAAAGGCCCTCTGGAGGAAAGTTCTGTGGTCGGATGGAACAAAAACTGAGCAGAAATATGTTTGGAAGAGAAAGGTGAGGCCTTTAACCCCAAGAACACCAAACCTACCATCAAGCATGGAGGTGGCAGCATCATGCTCTGGGGCTGTTCTGCTGCCAGTGGAACTGGAGCTTTACACAAAGTAAATGGAACAATGAAGAAGGAGGATTACCTCCATGATCTTCAGGAAAACCTAAAACCATCAGCAGAAGGTTGAGCTTGGACACAGTTGGATGTTTCAACAAGACAATGAACCCAAACACACATCACAGTGGTGAAGAAATGGTTCAATCAGGCTGGAATGAAGGTTCTAGACTGGTCTCCCCAAAGGTTCTTCCCAAAAGCTTTCCTCGCATACGCTTGTAAAGTCTGTATATCATAGCAGTCTTGACTCCTAGAATTCTTAATTTCTTATGTCGGAATCATTGAAACACATGAATCTTTGTCACAAAAAGCAATCATGCATTTTGGTTCTTTCATATGTTTATTAGAGGGTTTAACCCCCAAAACACCAAACCTACCGTCAAACATGGAGGTGGCAGCATCATGCTCTGGGTGATTTACACAAAGTAAATGGAACAATGAAGAAGGAGGATCACCTTCAAGTTCTTCAGGAAAACCTAAAACCATTCGCAGAAGGTTGATCTTGGACACAGTTGGATGTTTCAACAAGACAATGAGCCCAAACACACATCAAAGTGGTGAAGAAATGGTTCAATCAGGCTGGAATGAAGGTTCTAGACTGGTCTCCCCAAAGTCCTGACTGAAACCATCAAGAACCTGTGGACTGATGAAGAAGGAAGTCTGAGTCAGAAAGACAACAAGTTTAGTTGAACTGCAGCAATTGTGTCCAGAGGTGTCAAAGATAAACCTGAAGCTTGAAACCAAAAGAGCCAAGTTGAGGTCAAAATGGACGTTTAACCAAATCTTAGCATTTCTGTACATTTATTTATGACTCAGCAGATTTGTTTCATATTTCCAGAAGTTGTATAATAAATGCATGAAAGAACCAAAATGCATGGTTGTTTTTTGTGACAAAGACAGATGTGATTCCTTCATAGAGAATTCAGACTTCTTGGAGTCATTGAAAACTCAAGACTGCCATCGTATTCGTGATCTTAACGTGGATGTAAACTTCTGTTCAGGACTGTTGCTACTACGACCGCAGAGTATGTTGTTGTTGTCCTATGTAGTCTGACAATACTAGACTGTTGTTTATGCTTCTGTGCTGTTTTTAAATAAGACAGATAGGGGTTTGTAAGACTCACAACATAAAAAACATATTTATATACATGAAAAACACAACAGGGGTGAACAAAAGCAGCTTTTTATCAATATAGCAAAATTATGTCTGCATATTTTTACCTTTGGCCTGATAAAAAGTTTTCTGCATACATGGCCTGACGTGACATATTTATCATGAAAAACCAAATCATCAAAGTTTTACTTCATCACTGCATAAAATGCATCATTTAACTGACTAACTTTGGAGTGTTTTTATGTGTTTGCTTATTTCTGATGCTCGAGAACGACGTGTTCCATAAGAGAGAGACCGAACACATACGGAACATTTCCTATTCGACCGGCGTTATTGATTGGACGTCAGAACGCCCTTGAATTGAGCAACAGTTTTCAAGACGGTCCTCGGCTTGACAAGATGGAAATTACCGAAATGAAAAATATTTGATGTGATGGAACGTCAACTTAAAGTCATTTTTCACAGGAAATGTTCCTCCTCGTAGCGGCTGCTGAAGGCTGCAAGGACGGCAATTAATAAAAATCCGGATATGATGGAAGCTTTTTATAAAACAATGAAGTAATTACTACACATCTGTCACACAAGAGGCACAAAAAATGCTAATTGCAGGAAAACATATAAGAGACATTACCTTGACAAAGTTTTAAACTACAGACTTTTGGTTATATTCTGGTTGTTTTCGACACAAAAAAGAAAAGTCCTGTCTTCAAGGGAACGTTCCCACAACATTTAAAATTATTATCTACAAGTTCTAAAAGTTTGTTAAAGAAAATGTTTAATCAAGTGGTTAAAGAACATTTTCATTTCCAGTCATGTTCCTGCTGTTAAAATAAAGTTTATGTAATGTTTTAACTCTCAGAGGAACACAAACGATGTTCCATGAAAACAAAGGAGGAACGTTTTTCAAACCCCTTTCAAAAAAATATTTTCCAGACTTTATCGAGGTCTCAGATGACAGAATGTTTTATAAAGTTCCTCTAACCTGATGTATCAGAGGTGGAACAGTTTGTCTTTTTGTTGAAGGAACATGCTAAAGAACGTTCTTATCGGACGTTTGCACAATGACAACAACGCAAGAACGTTCTCGGTGCATAATTCAAAAAGTGTGTTCAAGATGTGATTGAGACCTCAGATGACGAAACATTCTTATCCTAACAAAGTGGAACATTCTGCCTACAATGTTCTCAGGATGTTGTTAAGGGAACCGTGATAGAATGTAGAAAACGTTCCCACAATGTTTCACGATAACGACGGAAGAATGTTCTCAGCGTAGTTTCGGTAATGTTAGGACAAAACAGTTCTATCACCAAACACTTTTAGAACGTCTGTAGTTATCCCGCCTTTAAGAAGAACATTCTGGGAACTAAAAGAAAACGTTCTTCTCTTCCTACAACTTTGCACAACTTTCTCAGAATGTTTTTGGAACAAAACTAATTCTTGCTGCCGGAATCATTTTTATTTATGTGGCACATTTAAAACAACAGAAGGTGATTGAATTTGGAACGGTTCCTTTATGGTTCCTTTATGGTTCCCGTTGGTACGCATGTAAAAACAATACGATATGGACCGATTATACGGTAAAACAGGAAGTCAGATGGATGTAGCTGAGCCCAAAAAGAAATTACACAATTTCCTCACGAGAACTTCACTCTGTGTGTTCAGGCGTAATAATGAATTCATGCTGCGCTGTTTTATTTCGGCGAACGGAAGAAAATCTCATCTTCATTAGTGTTTCTGTGGAACGTCTGGAAGAAAAAGCAGCAATCAAAGGCGCCAGATGTTTTCCTAATGAAATGTATCATGTAGTCACAGGTGACTGTGAGGAGCTGCTGCGGCGTGACGCCTCGAGTATCTGCATCACCTCTGAAAATACCTGCACGAGGGACTCCTTGGATTCATCGAAGGAAGCTTTCCAGGCACTGGGAGGTTTGAAAGCGTAGCTGCCTCTTTTCTTTGTGCAACTCAAGCAGTCGTGGTTCGGTTTAGACGACAAAAATACACAGATGCTGACTGAGTTTCACGTTAATAAACTAAAACTATATGGTGTGCTGTATTTTTTTTTTTGTCCCAATGCACCGCAACTATCTGTTTAACCAGCACTACTGTCTCAAAAAATTAGAACATCACGAAAAGCTTTAATATTTTCAGTCAGTTATGAGTCTATAATAAAGTATATTATCAGGTTCTTAAATAACTGAAGGAAAATATACATTTTTGAGATGCACGAGTTCACTGCTACGACTAACCTGCGTATCGTGTATTTGACTGCTGCTGCACATTCGTACATTTTGTATTTTCATGTTAGATAAACAAGCCGGACTTGACTTTACGTTTGTGGATAGAAGATCTGTGAAGGTGCTGATTCGCCTCAAACAAGAAAGACAACAAACAGTCAGATAATAAAAAGGTGATCGAAGTGTGTCTCGGTGAGGAAACGGCGCAGTTGTTGGATAATTGCTCGTCAGGGGAATCCGTCATAGCTAACGGAGGAACTCTGACCTGTTGAATTTGCCGTAATTGTGCACAGTTTTCCCGCGAGACTGTTGAGGAGGCCTGGAAAGATTCTGAGGATTAAACAGTCATGCACCAGGATTTAAGGCAGAAAGTGCCGTTTGCAACCGAGTTAGTTAAATTAGTTTTTCCTCGACAGTTAATGTTATTTACTTAATAATTGGTGGAACAAACATTGGATTAAAAACACTTTATTAAAGGGCAAGAAAATGCCTGTTTTAGTTTAAATTATACATAAAGTCGTCTCATAGCTCTTCATATAAAAAGGTACAGACCTTAAACAGAGAGCTGAGAACCCAATGAATCCAAAGTGGTCTTGCCAAGCAGCCGCCGATGGTAGAAAAAAACCAAACAAACCTTCATCAACTGCCTTGACCGGTTGGGGTGAGGTTGGTCTTTCCACACACACTAACCTGCCTCCATTTGTGGTCTTTATCATGTCAGCAAAACTCAACGTTTGCAACCTAATCTACATTCATCTAAAAATCTTGCAACCATGCATTTATTAAAATGCCGGTTTAGGATCCAGTGAATTACATCACAGGGTGAATTTAGACGCATGAGGAACATGTTGAGCACGTTTACAGCAAAAAGACAAATTTGTTCATCCTTTTGTACTTTAATCCAAACACAGCCTTCATTCTCCATTAAGCACAAAAAACCCACCGACAAAACTCTACAACCAGTTTTGGAGCCTACGAGGCGACGCTCGTTTTCAAAGGAGGGATTTTGGTACAAAACTGTGTCACACCTTCCAGATAAAACATGAAACGTGGCGGATGAGAGCGACGCTGCCAGCTCGCTGTCTCCTCCGGTCAGGATTACCGAGCTGTGGCCGCCAGTGAAACGACAACAAAGGCGCAATCTCGTTAGCTTATCTGCTGCCGTGTGAAATTTGTCTTTGAGAACATCAGAAGACGCTAACGTACAGCAGATAACAGCCAGAGCATGTCAGCACATTAACTCTGTAAATTACCCTTTGATGGATTTTACACAGTTAACAAAAGAACTACGAAGGCCTCCGACTTTCTTGGAAAATATATATATTTTTGGATAGAATCTGGAAAAGAACAAAGGAAAACATCAATATGCAGATGGACCTGTTTGAATTGAATTGCTGTTGCAGCTCAAAGGAAGGAAAAAAAAACTGGGGCTCGACTTTTAATTAAAGATGTGTCTAGCAAAAATATAAAATCAAGAAAAAAAGGGGTAAAATATGTAAATGGGCAGCACCCGTTGTGTTTGAAGCTCGGAAAGGTGATCAAACGGGTTGGAAACAGCAGCAGATTGAGACGTGGAAGAAATCAACAGACAACGAGGGGAACGACTTCCCCAAGATAAGAGTCACGGAGGGCTTTGTTTTCTGTTCTAAAGTAGCTCAGATGGTACAAATTGGCCTTTTTTTTTTACAGCGGCTGACTGGTTTTACATGAAAATGAAGATCCGAGCTGTGATGAGAGATAATAAGAGATTTCACCTTGTAAAAGAAAATGCTTCTGATGCTGTGAAAACCAAATTTAGCCAACGTTAGGAAGGCTGGTGAGACGAAACATGACAGTTTAGAGATGGATGTTTTAGTGTCTCAAACGATGCTCGTCCCAAATGACACTCAGTTCAAAACACTAAATCTGAATTCTTCATACTGTCGTGATCATTTTTTGACATGTATTCCAAACATTACTGTCCTGCAAAACTATACTGCATTGTCATTTACATGTGGGTAGTTCCACATAAAATCAACACAATATGAAAAGAAGTTCCCATCTGACCTCCTCAGAATCACCTATTTATGTAGGTACAGTAACTTTATTATACTTAATGACGCAAAGCAAAGTTTTATCTTCAAACTGTGAACATGTTCAGAGCTCCAGGCCCCTTGAAGGACATCCAGGAAACTGCGTTTGTTTCAAAAGTAATTCTTGCAAATTGTGGATTTAAATATTTCATTTGTATCTGATTGTTTTCTAGTTTTTGCTAGTTTCTGCAAATATCTTGTACTCTTCATATATTTTATTTCTATTTAACGTCAGAACATCTCCTTTGTACGTTGTTTTATTTAAAAATCTACACGATGACAGATTAAAAAAACCCACAAAACTGTCAAATTGCAAAATAAACCTCCCAACATTAAATGTATCGACGAGTCAGCTAGCAGGGAACACTGGAGAACGTTGGAGAACGTTACCTACACGTTATAATAACTTTATCAACAAAATGTTTTAATCAAGTGTTCAAAGAATGTTTTAAGAATATTTTCATTTCCAGGAATGTCACTATGAAGTTAATATGTTCTAATGTCAACATTCAGGAACACAGATTATGTTCCATGATAAATTAGATATGTTCTCAAACTAACATTCAAACAATGTTCTCCAGATGTTATTGAGGCCTCCGATGATTTTTCTAAAATGTTCCTGTGATATGATGTATTGACAAAGGTGAAACGTTCTGCTTGCAATGCTCTGAGGATATGGAATACAACGTAGAACGTTCTTCTACAAAACATTGTCACAATGTTCTATGATAACAAAAGGAAGAACGTTCTCAAACTGACATTCAAAAAATGATTTACAGATGTTGTCAAGGGCTCAGATGGCAGAACGTTCTTCATAAGACGTTCCTGTGCTGGGATACATTAACAAAGGTGGAACATTCTGGCTGCAATGTTCTGAGGATGTTTTGGGGATGTTGCTGAGGAAACACATTATAGATTCTGCAGTACGTTCCCACAATGTTGCACAATGTTACATGATAACAAAGAAACGACATTCTCAGTTTTGAGAACATCCTTCCTTTGTATCGTTTTTGGAAACATCCTATAGAAGAACATTCTATAATGTGTTCCCCCAACAGAAACGTTCCATCTTCAATATACAATGTTATAAAAATGTCACAAAATGTTTTGTATGTAACAAAAAAAAAAGTCATCTGAGGCCTCGATAACCTTTTTGAATGCTGTTTTAAGAATCTTCTTCCTTTGTTTTCATAGAACAATGTGAGTGTTTTTATAGAAGAACGTTCTCTCTCAACATCTCCAGAACATTGCAACCAGAATGTTCCACCATTCTTCATGTATCATATTAAAGGAAGGCTTTATAAAAGTTTGAGGCCTCAATAACATCTGGAAAGCATTTTTTGAATGTTGATTTGAGAACGTTCCTCCTTTGTTAGCGTAGAACATCATCTGTGTTCCTGACAACGTCCTCTGAATGTTGACATTAAAACATTATATTAACTTTATGGGAACATTACTAGAGATAAAAAAACAGTTGATTGGAACATTTTCTTTAAAAGTTATCAGAACATGTAGGTGATGTTGTCCCATGTTGTGGGAATGTTCTCTGAAGATCCCTCTAACATACGATCGATTGTCTGAAAAGGAGCAGCAGTAAAACTAACAGCATTAACAGGGCGGTTCAGAACCACATGATAAACTCTCCTCCTGTTCGTGGTTCTTTACTCGCGGGCCTCACTCCGGTTCTCCAGATGCTAACTGACCTGAATACGTCCGTCCGGTTCCCCTGCGACTCGATCCAACGCCGCCGAGGCCGAGGTTCTCCATTAGAGCGAGACGGAGGGTCCGTTTATAGCAGCAAGGCCCTGCGGAGCGGCGCGTTAGCGGTAATTATTCAGCAGAACCGACCCGTCACACCACTGTGGAAATTAGTCAAAGCACAGACGGAGCATCTTATCAGAGAAACAGGCCTCAGCTTTATTTCGATACACTTGACTGTAAAATAAATCTTTTATTTTTTAACAATCCGTGTCCGCAGAGTTTTGTTTTTTTTCCTTCAGGCATTTTCTCTCATCTCGGGTTCATTAACCTCTCAGGGATGAAATGGATTTAACAGGTGGAGTCGATACAGACCCGCATTCGCCTCATCAGCAGAACACGGCTTCAGTAATTGTGAAAACCAGCTACACGGGTTCTGTTGTTCGGAGGTTTCTGGCGTTTTATTGCTATCAATGTCACATTAATCCTTTCAGATGAATGTGAAACAGACAGAAGGGTCATGTTAAGCTTTATTTTATTCATTCATCATGTTTATTTTCTTATTCAGAAATGAAGATTATTGCTCACAATTAACAGACAGGTTTTAGATAATGTCAAATGAAAACAAACTAAGATGACTTTTTCAGACAGGATCTATTAATGTGATAAATACAGATATCATCAGATGAAGCCAATTGAAACGAGTGATGGCAAGTGTTGGCTAATGTCACCGAAGAATTAATTAATCCCATTAAAAAAACAACACACCATATCAAAAACATATACTTTTTATTGGATGGTAATTTTTTCTTTCACAATTATTATTTTTTACTGTATTCAGATCAGCAAAAACAATTGTTATTTACAGATATTTGCCATTTTCTGAAAGAAAAACAATTTACTATTATTTTGTCATTTTACAGATTTGATGTGTTTTGTTAAACTGCAGATAATGTTAGATGTTAGCTTCACAAAAGAACAAACAAACAGGCCCAAACTGTGCATAATGTTAACTCCTAAAACATAATATATATAATAATAATATATAACATCATTTTATGATTTACAACATCTGAATGTAAAATTTGTTGTCTTTTTTGTTTGTTTGTTTTTTAATAGTTATTTAGTTAATCAACCAGTCAATCAATGTTATTTTGCAGTTATTTGCCATTATTTGAAAGGAAAAAAAATCACACCAGGGATTGCAAAATGCCATTTTTTTATTTTTGTTTTTAACAAACAGAAATAAAATTTTAAAAAGTAACATAATGTCAACATCACAAATCTTTTTGCTTTAAAAAATATAAAAACTGTATTTATTTTAGCAAGTAATTTTACAGATATCTGTCTTTTTTTAACTAAAAAATAAAACAAAACAAAAACTATATTAAACAAGTTTGTTGTTTTGCCTGTGTTACGGTTGGTGAAACAAAAGATATTAATTATTAACATGACGCAAAACAGTTTTTCTTCATATTAACTGCGAAAATAAACACAGAAACAGAAAAACAGACCAAAACTGTACATTATGTCCACATCAGAGATCTGTATTTTTACATGTATTAATTCATTCAAAAGCAACTGAACATATCATGACAGGTATTTGCTGTTCTTGTCTTTTTCACAGTTTTTGAACGTTGCAGTATTCCACGGTTGTTGTTTTTTTGGAACATATTTATTGATGGGAGCATTTGCTGCTTTGTGCAGCAGTGGCAGTGCGTTCCCAATTAGTGACAGTTCAGGGGTTAATTTCCAAGAAGCGGNTATAATATAATTTTATGAATAGTAATTTGTTCATTTACAACATCTGAATGTAAAATTTGTTGTCTTTTTTGTTAGTTTGTTTTTTAATAGTTTTAATAGGGATTGCAAAATATTTTTTGTTTTGTTTTGAACAAACAGCAATTAAAAAAAGTAACGTCAACATCACAAATCTGTATTTTGCTTTTTTTTTTTTTAAACTGTATTTATTTTAGCAAGTTATTTTACAGATATCTGTCATTTTTTGTAAACTAAAAAATTAAATAAAACAAAACAAGAACTGTTTTAAACAAGTTTTTTGTTTTGCCTGTGTTACGTTTGGTTAAACTGAAGATATTAATTATTAACATGATGTAAAACAGTTTTTCTTCATATTAACTGCGAAAATAAACAAACAAACAGAAAAACAGGCCAAAACTGTACATTATGTCCACATCAGAGATCTGTATTTTTACATTTATGAATTCATTCTTTTACAACAAGTGACTAAAAAAAAAGCAACTGAACATATCATGACAAGTATTTGCTGTTCTTGTCTTTTTCACAGTTTTTGAACGTGGCAGTATTCCACAGTTGTTTTTTTTTTTTTTAACATATTTATTGATGGGAGCATTTGCTGCTTTGTGCAGCAGTGGCAGTGCGTTCCCAATTAGTGACAGTTCAGGGGTTAATTTCCAAGAAGCGGTTCCATCTGTGGTTCCTGCTGTCGGAGGCCGTCGACGTCTGTCAGGAACGTCTCATTTCCACACGAGATCTATGAGAGTGACACTCCTGAGTGACAGCACAGTAAAGAGAGTCTGCAGAGCTGCCACAACAAGTCGGGCTTCCCACCGATGACCTGCTGCAGACACTGACTGACTGACTGGATGCTGCTCAGCCGAGTCCTGCACATCCAACAGATAGCATCATGGATGTGACAGCCGAGGATTTTTGTTCCACAGCTGACAGCAGAGATCACGTCTGGAGAGAACTTGGAAGTCTTTTATTCTTCTGTACAGTTGGTCACACAAAAAAAGGAAAAAGATTTGCACTTGATATAATAAGGTGATGATTGTTCCAAACGGCAGATAGCGGGGAATGTTTTCGTGACATTAAACAACATTCCCGACAAGTTCTAACATATTTGGAAAGAAAATGTTTTAATCAAGTGTTAAAAGAACCTTTAAAGAATATTTTAATTTCCAGTAATGCTCCCATAAAGTTAAAATAGTGTTTTAATGTCAACATTCAGAGGATATTGCCAGGAACACAGATTATGTTCTGGGACAACAAAGGAGGAACGTTCTCGAACCAACGTTCAAAAAAAGTTGTTATTGAGGCCTCAGATGATTTTATAAAATGTTCCAGTGATGTGATAGGTGGAACATTCTGGCTTCAATGTTTTATGGATGTTTTGGGGATACTGGGAGAGAACACATTACGGAATGTTCTACTATAAAATATTCTCAGTGTTCCATGATTGCAAGGGAAGGATGTTCTCAATGCAGCATTCAACAACTGTTTTCCAGATGTAATCAGGGCCTTAGATGACAGAATATGTACATTTTTTTATACAGAACATTTTAGAACTTTTTGGTATTGTGACATATCAAAGGTAGAACATTCTGACTTTTGTTGAGGCAACACATCATAGAACGTTCTTCTAAAAGACGTTTCTACAGTGCTAACAAAGAAGGAACGTTTCTAGACTGACATTGAAAAAGGGTTTTCCAGATGTTATTGAGGCCCTCAGATGACTGAATGTTTTTTTTTTTTGTTTTTTTTTTTTTATACGGAACATTTTTGACCATTCCTGTAACGTCATATTTTAAAATTCTCTCTTGTTGAGAGAACACATTATAGAACGTTCTTCTTGAAGATGTTTCACAGTGATACCAAAGGATGGATGTTCTCACAACACTCCAAAAACATTTTAAGATAAGATTAACCTCAATTAATCCTGAAGAAAATCCTTCAGGATGTTACTGAGACCTCAGATGGAAGAACTTTCTTCGAAAGACGTTCCTGTACTTTAATAAATTCATCAACGTTTAACATTTTGCCTGTAATGTTCCGAGCACATGCTGGGGAAGATGTCAAAAGAATGCACTGTGGAATCTATAAAACGTTCCCACAATGTTCTACAATGCTGCATGACAACAAAGGAAGAACATTCTCAGTGCAACATTCAGGTTTGAGAGTATCAGAGCATAACAGTGTAATAGAACATGTTCAGCGATCCAAGCTTCAAGAAGAACATTCATTCATGTTCTCGCCGGAAATATTAGTAGAACTTTCTCAGAAGGCTTTCAGAACAAAAAGCTCTCAGACACACCGCTTAATCCTCACTGGGGTCATGGGGGGCTGGAGTCTATCCCAGCTGACTCAGGGTGAAGGCAGGAGACACCCTGGACAGGTCACCAGTCTATCACAGGGCTACACTTAGAGACAGACAACCAAGCACACTCACATTCACACCTACGGACAATTTAGAATCACCAATTAACCTCAGCATGTTTTTGGACTTGTGGGAGGAAGCCGGAGAACCCAAAGAGATCCCACGCTGCATGGGGAGAACATGGAGACTCCATGCAGAAAGATCCCGGTGCCCCCACCTTCTTGCTGTGAGGCAACAGTGCTACCAACGGCACCACCTTGCAGCCCATGTATAAAATCATGAAAACAAAACAAAAAAAAAAACCTCAAATCCTACGTCATAGCACAAACCTCTGAAACGTTACTGACGTTCTCGTCACAGAAACAAACAGAGCAAAACGTCCCCTGGCCTGGCTGCACTGACCAGGTTGTGTCATGTGAACGAAGCAAAAACAATCTCATCTGGCAACTTCATCTCGCTGTCAAACACAGAGGAGAACAATCGATCCCAGATATTCAATAAACACAAGTGTCAGGGAGAAAAATGTCACAGAAAATCCTCTGAGAACACAGCGGACACACTTACCGGTGAGAGTTGATTAAAATGAAAATAAATAGTTAATAAAAGCCGCCGCGTTGCAGATGTGAAGTCAGATTGCCTCTCCAGCCTCGTCTGTTTTCATTTACAGCTATTCTCTTGTGTTCACGCTTCGCATGGAGCCTCCCACATGCGACATAATCAGCGCTGATTACGCCGTCACCTGCTGTTTGTTTGTATGTTTCATACATATTTTATTTACAATCAAATTAGCATCGCTTTGTCTTTGTAATCAACATTCCTCGTCATTCTGTCACACTGCACAACACGGCACTAAGCAGGGAGAGAACATGTTCCTATAAGGTTAATATAATGTTCTAATGTCAATGTTTAGAGGATGTTGTCAGGAGCACAGACTGTGTTAAATAATAACAAAAGAGGAACGTTCTCAAACTAACATTCAAGAAAAATCAAGGTCTTCAATGTTTTTTAGGAAACGTTCCTGTAATGTGATGTATTATAAAAGGTGCAAAATTCTGCTGCAATGTTCTGATGTTTGGAGGATGTTGTTGAGGGAACGTTCTCCTGTAAAACGTTCTCAAACCAATGTCCAGATGTTATTGAAACCTCAAGTGACTGAATGTTTTTTCAGTGCAGAACGTTTTGTAATAGTCCTGTAATGTAACATAATATATTAAATGTAAATTCTTGCCTTTTTTTTTGAGGAAACATATTACAGAACGTTCTCCTATCAAACATTCTCACAATGTTCAATAAAAACAAGGATTAGTCCTTGTTTTTTGTTCTCCAACCGACATTCAAAAAATGTGTTTAAAGATGTTATCGAGACCTCAAAATATTTTTTTTGCAGAACGTTTTTTCAGTGTTCTCTTAAGTAATAAAATAAAGGTGAAACATTTTGCCTTTTTGTTGAGGAAACACATTACAGAACGTAATTCTATAGAACATTTCCACAATGATGACAAAGAAAAAACTTTCTCAAACTACCATTCCAAATGAGCCTTTTTTCTTTTAAAGGTTCCTGTATTGTAATATTTTATCAAAGGTGGAACATTTTGCTGGGGGGATGTTTAGGGAACACACTCTAGAACGTTCTTCTATCAAACAGTCTCATAATGTTCCATGATAAAAAAGGAAGGATGTTCTCAATACAACATTGAAAAAATGAATGCCTCGTGTGACAATAAGGTTTTATTTTTGTATACTGAATGTTTTAGGTGGAACATTTTGCCTTGTTGTTGAGGGAATACATCATAGAACATTCTTCTCTAAAACGTGTCGACAGTGCAAAGAGGGGTTGTAGAAAAGAAAATGTTCTTCAGACATTATCGAGGCCAGAACATGACAGAACGTTCTGTTTAAAACATTCCTGTAATGCTATATTTTACCAAAGGTAAAACATTCTGCTTGTAATGTTCTGAGGATGTTTTCAGGATGTTTTTTAGGGAACACCACATAGAGCGTTCTTCTATTAAGCATTCTCTCAACTTTCTACAATAACAACGGAAGAATGTTCTTAAACATTCAGAAAATGTTTTCCAGAGGTAGTCAAGGTCTCATATGACTTTTATGTGCAGAATGTTCCTGTAACACATCATAGAACGTTCTTCTATAAGACGTTTCCACAAAGATACCAAAAGAAGGATGTTCTCAAGGCACTATCTAAAAAAAAATTAAGAAGTTATCAAGGCCCAAAAGTGACAGAACTTTTTATTTTTTATTTTTTATAAGATGTTCCTGTACTGTGATATATGAACAAAGGTGGAACATTCTGTCTGCAATGTTCTGAGGGACATTTTGGAGATGTTTTTGAGGGAACACGTCATAGAATCTATTAAACATTTACACAATTTTAGACGTCTTTGCTTATCCCACCTTTAAGAAGAACATTCTGGGAGCTAAAAGAAAACTTTAGCAGAACTTTGCAGAACTTTCTCAGGATGTTTTTGGAACAGACGCACTAAAGAGGGAGAGTAAATGTCAATACATTTAAAATAGTGTGTACTTTATAAAATTGTTGTTGAGATTCAATAAAACACAGGTATTACGTAACTTCTCAGTAATTTAGTGAAAAACAAGTAAAATCTGTGAACAGGAAACTTTATTATGAGCTCTGTGAATCTGACTGAAAACAGTTTTTAGTTTGTTTTATCAGCAGAACATTGTTGTAATTCTGGAAATCGCTGCTGATGTTGAACCTGAGCCTGTGCTGACCTGCACAAACAAACTAAATGAACATTTTCCCAACAGCCTGAATCATTACGCAGAGGTGAGGCAGGTTAATGTGATAAACGAGTCTGACCAACGTGTGAGTGATGGAGGTCGCCTCGGTTCTGTTCCGTCACCCGTGTGCAGATTCAGTGGCTTGTTTCTTCTAAAATGTTGCTTTACACATCAAATAAACAGAACACAAACTGTGTCTTAAAGCTTGTGCACATATACAGAACATGTTTCAAGTCAAAGGTCCATCAGTACAAACTTCAGCGTCATACATCAGGAAAAAAAAGGAATCTGCTCACTGTGAAAATAAAACCTAATTTTATGTTTGTTCTTGATTTATATGTGGTTATCTAGTTATAGTTTTTTTTTAATATACTTGCCTTTTTATGGTTTTGCATTCACAAGTTACTTATTAATGTGGCTCTCAACTAGCTTAGCAGGAAGTATGGGAATAGTGAATAATATATTAGATTGCTCAGTTGATGTATGTTGAATTAAACTGGACACTTATTCACAAAGAAAATGTAGTTGTTACACTTTTTAGAACAATTTTTGTTCAGTGGTACTGCTTTGATTTGCCAGAATTTTTATGGCATAAAATAAGGATATTTATAAAGATATATCTGAAATTTTATCTTGATGTGTTGAATACTTATTCAATATTTTCTTTGGAAAAAAATTAACATTGACTCTCTATCAGCAAGTTGTTTTTTTTTTTTAGCATTGAATGACACCATGTTTAACCCTATTCAGGACTTTTGGAGTCTTTTGGACCCCCGGCCATTTGGTTTAGGTGACAGGTATTGTTCTTTTTTATTTTTGAAGATTTTTTTCTTTTAAATATAAAAAGACAGACATTTGTCATGCACTTGGAACTAAAATTATGTCAACTTCATAGAATTTATTTGACATAGTATAAAATTCTATAATGAATACCAACAAATATTTTGCACATATTTTTTCTTGGGATCCCGGAAGACCTTCTACGTATGGCAACAAGAAAGTCCTGAACAGGGTTATTTAACAATATCTCAAGAACTTTTAAATATAGAAGCCTGAAATTTTGACTTCATTATTTAATTATATTTGCAGAACCATTTTGAAACTCCAGAACTATTTGGATCAGACTATATGGCAATATATTTGTTTAAGTGGCACACCTTGTCATACCTACATGAAGTATGAATGTTCAATAAAAATAGCCTTTATTTTCATTTTTGTGACCAAGTATTTCAAATTAAAAAGTATTTGTTTTGTTTTGTATTATTGTGACTAACTTTGTATGATTCTGAAATCATCACTCGTTGGATTGATTGACTGAGTGATTGATTGCATCAATTACAGTTATACAGTGTCCTCCATCATTATTGGCACCCCTGGTTAAGATGTATTCTTTAGCTTCTAGTAAATTCATTTTTTTTTCTAAATAACATAGGACCACAATGAAAAAAAAGAGGAAAATTCAATCTTTAATTCAAGTGCATTTATTCAGTGTAAAAAAAATCCCACATTAAAAAACAATTCTTTTACATGAAATCATGTGTGCCACAGTTATTAGCACCCTTGATGTTAATACTTTATACAACCCCCTTTCACCAACAATTCATTTGAGTTGAGTTGAAGGTTACATTTTTCTACAATTTTCAGTGTAAGAGTATGTTTCTGCAACAAGAATTGAATTTATTTTAAGGCTTTTAACACATCTTAACCAGGGGTGCCAATAATTATGGAGGGCGCTTTATATATCTTTAAAAACAAAGAGAGAAAAATTCATTTTTGTTTCTTTTAAATGACCGGAATCACTGGCCAGTTAATATCATGTTGATCCATTCTTGGATTTTTAAAGTTTTTTGTGTTTTCTTTGTAAATTGGCAGTTATAAATGTTGGTTTCTTTAAAAGCACAGAAAACACTCGTCCAGTGTTGGTTGATGGTGTGCCACTATGGTCCACTCTTAGATTTTATTCATGCATTTATCTATCTATTTATTTATTGATTGCCAATGTGCAGTTGTATTACAAATAAAAAAACTTTTAAAGAAAGTTCTTCATTTCATTTTTGTTTCGTTAAAATGACCACAAACTCTGGTCCACTGTTGGTCAGCATATCACAGCAGTCCCCTCTTGGTGTGGTAGGTTTGTATGTGTGTGTGAAGCATCAGGTCCTTGTAGGGAGTTTTTAACGTTTCCATCTATCGGAAGTCTTTGTCTGTGGAAAAGTAATATTTCTTACATTGTACGACAAGCTACTATGTGTTAAACATAGAAACTCAGGTGGAACCCACACCCGTCCACGTTCCTCACCAGCATGGAACATTTCTAATTCCTTCAGCAGCTAATTGTTTTTTTCGCTGGAGCTCGCTGAAGGAAACGTCTCCCCACCAATCCCCCTCCTCCGCTTTACAGCTTGTTAAGTTCTGCTACTTGTGTTGCATATAATGAAAAAAGAAAGAACAACTACTATTAAGATTTTATAGAGACATTCAAATGTGTTCGTGCTGGAGCAGAATTTCAAGGGAAAAAAAAAATGTGTTTCTTATTTGATGTTTATGTTCATTTGATTGTGTCATCGTGTAATAACATCTCCCTGCTCAGATTAGGTTTGGCTCACAGTTCTTTTTTGATGAAGAATCACTCAAATTCAATTAGACGTCCCTCCGAGGGTTTTGTGGACGCCGGAGAAGAAACCTGTGTTGTTGGGGTTTTTTTTTACAACAGAGCAGCGTCTGTAACAGTTTTGCGGCCGATAGGTGATAGCTGGAGGTGAAGCACCTGAGGGAGGATATTCTAATTGAAACACAATTCTGTTTTCATTTCACGCTGTACTTTAATTTATTTACAGCAGAATTTTGCAGGGCACCGTGCCAGACTTGTCCAGTGCACCGAGGGATATGCAAAATACAAGAAGTGGGAAAATAAGCAGATGTATTTTTGTCTTTCTCACTCAAAGCGGTTTAATTAGGTACTTCCAAAACTACTCTACCAGGAGAGAATTGAAAGTTTATTAAGCCTTTGCATTAAGCCAATTCCTTGTGCTTGCCTCAGACTTGACTTTTAGTGGACAAATGAAAACAGATTTTTCCCCGATGCAGCTGTTTTGTCTCACTCAGACTTGATTGCTTCTTAGGCAACCAAGACTTCCACTAAATGACATCCACTCTTGTGCAGCTAAACTGTATTCTCATCTGATGTGACATCGAAGGAAATAATTCCACTTTGACAAAAGAGGAAAGCTGAAGAGATAGCAAGATAGATCAGCATTTCATTTTCACTTTCTGTTTGGTTTAGGTACTACGTGGTTATGTTAAGGAAAACATCAGACTTTGGTTGACTTTATCACACATTAGAAGCTTGGTACAGTTCAGGGACTAAAACTGGTTGTTCAGGTTGGGAAAATATCACAGTTTGGGTTTTTATATTGACATTTCACAGTGTGTTTGAAGCTTTGCTTCTGTTTTGTTTCCAAATGACAGCAAAGCAATTTAAAAAATGTCCAAAAAGTGTTGATTTTAAATGAGACACAACACAAATAAACGTTAAAACATCATTAGGAATTCAGTTATTGGGAGGTAATTTTTGAGAGTAATTTTCTGGGCTAGTCAAATGCCCTGTTTTTTAATTATCATCTAAAAATATAATTAAGATTTCTTTTTATTTTTTGGGGACAAAATGGTTTGTTTTGAACAAAGTGGTGTGAACATTGGTGGAGACACGACCGTCATATTGCAGCTTCCTTAGTTTGGAGAAGTTTTGGGTTTGTAGAGGTATAATTGGTTGTTTCTGAAAAGATCTCTGACAGGAAAAGTCCTTTTTGAATCCGAGATATTATCAAAGATGCAGGTTTGTGTATTATATGTGCTGCCAAGATGCATGTTGGTCAGAAACATCCAATTACTGAGGCAAGAAACAATAATTCTGGGTCAAGAAAAGGTGTGTCACAGTGATGATATAGTATTGTTCTATTTAGACCATTTTAACTAACAGAAAAAAACAAGTTTCTCCCACAGTAAAGGTGAAATAATGATGCCGGTACCTATAACAATACATCTACAGTGTTGTAAAACTATACGAATGGGAATATAAAGTGGAAGAAGCTGACTGACTTCTCCATTTTTGTATTGTGACACACTTTGGGTTATATAAAATTATAGGCCTGGGCTCGATACAATACATATCAGTTAACACCAGGGCCCTTGGAGAGCTTTTTACTGAGCTCTTGGAAGCAAAAGGAGCAGTCGAAATCGCCTCTGCTCTTAAATCAAAAGCTCTTTGACGCTGGCAACTAAGAGCTGTATCTGTGGTGAAGTAGTTTTCCCAGCTGTGAATGCAAATTACAACCGCGAGATTAAGCTATGGGACTTCTTTATATTACAGCGGCTGAAGTGTCGGCGCCCAGACCTGCAGTATTTCATCTGCGGAAACAAAGTGATTTGTCAAAGCTGTATTAGTTCCGTCCTTTAGGATGACTGCCGGAAAAGATAAGCTCCAGTAGAGCAACAGATAGAAAAATTAAAGAGTGCAGTGTGTGATACAAACAAAGGCAGAACGCGGGTCTGCATTCATATGAGCCTTAAGTAAGAGTGTATTTTTGAAAAATAGAACAAGAGTTTGAGGGACAGAATACAAAGAGCCGTGTCATTAAGAGAGATGCTCGTATTATTACCGTTAATCACAAGCAGGTGAAGTTCTCTGACAACTTGTAATTAAGTTTTCTGCAAAGTTGTGGTCGACTGCATTTTAGTATATTTTCAGTGTTCCTATTGTAATTCAACTAAACAGTTAAAACATTGTGAAATATATGACTGTAAAGACAAAAAATAACAATAAAATAAACCTTAGACAATTATAATACAAATAACAGTTACAGCGTTGCATCATTGTGGAAAGGTCTCAGTCAGCCTGAACATCTGGATGCTGCAGTTTTACCCCATTTTTCTTTGCTGCAAAAACTGTTCAGACTCCTGTCAGGTTTCACAGGGATCACGAGTGAACAGCAGTTTTAAAGTTCAGCCACAAATTCTCAGTTGGATTGAGGTCTGGACTCTGACTGGGCCTCCAGAACATTCACCTTGTTGTCTTTAAACATTTCTGTGGAGCTTTGGCAGTTTGCTTTAGGTCATTGTTTTGCTGGGAAACAAGTCTTCTCCAAGTCTCAGTTCTCCTGCAGACTGCATCAGGTTGTCCTCCAGGATCTCTCTACACTTTGCTGCATT
>NW_007578067.1:85825-107400 GCF_000690725.1 Stegastes partitus | reverse complement strand
TTCACATCATGATGCTGCCACCACATGGTGTGTTTATGATGAAGTACAGTGTTTGGTGCCAAACGCAACATTTTGTCTTAGGTCCAAAAAGCTCCATTCTGGCCTCATCAGACCAAAGAACCTTCTTCCAGGTGACTTCAGAGTCTCCACATGTCTTCTGGTGAACTCTTCTCCAGATTTGATAGGAACTTTTTTTCAACAGTCTTTCTATTTGTCTCCCATCAAACTTTGACTGGTAAATGCTGTATTCACATAAAACTCTGTTTTCAATAATCTGCAAGCAAATGTTGCCATGGTGATGGCGGTGCGCATAGCTGCAGCGCCCCCTTCAGGAGACAACGAAAGTGAACGTTTTTAGTGTCTTGTCTATCCCAGACATCCATTCTGCAAAACTTGCGGCCGGGAGACTTTGCTGGGCATCAGGACAGTGAACGGTGCTGGAATTGCGGTGATCGGTTGTGATTTGGACATACGACACCAACACGGAGTCCGATCTGACGATGCCAGCAGTTATCCGAGAGAGAAGGAAGCACAAACGGTAAACAAAAGAGGGGAAAGAGACCCGGGAGCCATGCTAGGCTAAAGGCTAACCCCTCCAGACCAGCATGACCATCGCTCCTACTCTTCAATGTCCGCTCTCTCCACAACAAGCTGGACGAGCTATGTTTGCTGAGAGAAACCCACAGAGATTGGAGGGACTGCTGTGTAACATGGCTCCATGACAACATCCCAGACGGACATACAGCTGGAGGGGATGCAGACAGACAGCTAGCTCTGGGCAGCATCTGCAGCTTCACCATCATCACACCATCATGTGTGTCTTTGTGTCCCTGAAGACCTACCAGGACCTGAAGAGGTTCGCTATGTTCAACGAACAGTGGCGCGCATGGACGCAGCGCCCCCTTCAGGAGACAGCGAGAGTGAATGTTTAGTGTCTTGCTTCGCCCAGACGTTCATTCTGCAAATGATCCTTTAATGATCCTGAACAAACGCTCTCTCATCTTGCCTGTACGGCTGTGTATGTGCAGCAACATGACAATCAACCTGATTTGATTTGATTTTGTACCACCTTCAGGGGAGTCATAGGTGTCTTGGTGGCCTCCCTCACTCATCTTTTTCTTGCTCGGTCACTCAGTTTTTAAGGACGGCCTGCTCTAGACAGGTTTACACGTGTCATATTCCTTCCATTTCTAACTGTTGGATTCAATTACTTGGAAATGTAGTGACTTTTGCTTTTCAATAACCTTTTCACTAAGGTCCTTGGAGTGTTCTTTTGTCTTCATGGTGTATTTATATTCAAGGATACTGATTTACCAGTGACTGGACCTTCCAGATGCCTGACAATCTTTCTACACATTATATGTTTCATTACATTTTTCCAATAGTTTGTGTTTCCTTTTCATAAATAAAGACAGTTTGGTGCTTAATTGGTGCAGAGAGGACACAAATTGCTGCCTAAAAATTCACAAGAATGCAAGAAATCTAATTTCCTGCAGACCCTTTCCAAATGTGTGATATTTAAATGAAACCTATGCCCATGGGTACAATTACACAGTTTTAGCTAAACTATGCGGGGCTGTTTTGCAAATGTTTCCCAAGAAACAATGGGTTTTTCACACATTTTGCAAACAAATAAGTTTTTGCCTTTTGATAGCACATTACGATTTGGATAGTGAGACGTTTTTGGCCATAATACAATAATAAAATAAGAATAAAAGGTGACACAGTTAAGAGCAGGCATTGGCGCTAAACATAGCTATACAAAAAAATCACCTTTAAATCATAACCCCCGTGCATTAGGGTTGAATTTAGCAAAACTACCTCATAACCTACATGTTAATCAATATAGAACCTTGACTTCACTACAGGGGGCTGCAAGGTGGTGCAGGTGGTAGCACCGTTGCCTCGTAGCTAGAAGGTCGCCGGTCCACGTCCTGGTGGGGACACCAGGATCTTTCCACAGTCCTCCCACAGTCCAAAAACATGTTGAGGTTAATTGGTAATTCTAGATTGTCTGTAGGTGTGAATGTGAGTGTGCTTGGTTGTCTGTCTCTAAGTGTGGCCCTGTGATAGACTGCTGACCTGTCCAGGGTGTCCCCTGCCTTCGCCCTAAGTCAGCTGGGATAGACTCCAGCCCCCCCCCACCCTAGTGAGGATTAAGCAGTGTATAGATAATGGATGGATGGGAGTTAATTACAACCTTTTTGCACAACACTTTTAAAAACATTTCTACCAGACCTTAGTTCGCTTCGCTATTCAAAATTATGTCAGAGGACAAATAATTAGTTTTGAGAAAAAGTGTACGTTTAAAAAAAGGAAAAAGTCCTTGAATGCAACCTTGAAGCACCTCGCTGAGAGAACGACTTCCTGACGGTGGAACATTTCTGTCTGTAATGTTAGTAACTGATATCTACCGGCGTTCTAAAACACCAGACTGAGGGCAGAAATACCTGAAAAACAAGCAGGAAGTGAAGCCGGCTGCAGCTCAGAGCTTCTCCAAGAAAACTACATGTCGGCTGATGTGAAAAATGTCCTAAATAAGATGCAGAAGCTACAGTATGATGCTGATCAATAGATTCTGTTTCTCTTTGTGTCTCTTTATTGAATAGTTGAAGAACACGTTTTTCTTTTCAGTTCCAATTTTATTACTGTAAAGATGATACGATGTTGAAGGTTGTCAGAAACACAGATTGGGTTCTACGATAAGAAAGGAGGAACGCTCTCAAACCAACATTTAAAAAATGTTCTCCAGATGTTATCGAGGCTTCAGATGTTCCATGACGTTCCTGTAATGTGATATATAATAAAGGTAGAACATTTTGGCTTTTTGTTGAGTCAACACATTCTGTAACATTCTGCTATGGGACGGTTCCACGATGACAACAAAGAATGTTCTCAATGCAACATTAAGAAAAACATTGTTGAGAAAACATGTTATTGAACATTCTTCTATAAAAAAACGTTTAAAAAACATTCTCCAGATGTTATCGAGGCCTCAGATGACACAATGTTCTTTAATGGGATATATTAAAGGTGGAACATTTTGCCTTGTTGTTGAGGGAACACATTCTAGAACGTTCTTCTATAACATGTTGTCACAATAATGACAAAGGAAGGATGTTCTCAACATATCGTTAAAAATAAACTATTTTCAAGACATTTTGGCTTCTCAGATCGCAGAACATTGTTAAGGAAAGACATTATAGAACGTTCTATAGCAAACATAAAACCAACATTCAAAAAAATATTCTCCAGATGTTATGGAGGCCTTAGATGTCAAACTGTTTTTTTTTTTTTTTTTGAAGAATGGTTAACAACGTTTCTGTATTGTGATATATAAATGTGGAATGTTTTGCCCTTTTGTTGAGGGAACACGTAATAGAACATTCTTCGAGAAGACGGTTCCACAATGACAACAAAGAAACAACGTTCTCGATTCAACATTAAGAAAGACGTTACGAAATGTTCTTATATAACAAACGTTGCAAAACCAACATGCAAATAAATAGTCAAAAGAACGATCTATAAAGGTCCTGTAATGTGATCTATTAAAGGTGGAACATTTTGCCTTTTGGTCAAGAGAACACATTACAGAACATTCTTCTATAGGACATTTTCACAATGATAACAAAGGAAGGATGTTCTCAATAAATTGTTAATAAAAACATCTGTAACATATTATTGAGACCTCAGATGACAGAACATTTTTGTTGTTGTTGTTGTGTGTATATATATTTATTTTAAGAATGGCTTGGAACATTCCTGTAATGTGATAAAATAAGGTGGAACATTTTGAGAACACGTTATAGAATGTTCTTCTATAGGACACTTCTGCATTGATAACAAAGGAAGGATGTTCTCAATACACTGTGTTGAAAAAAATAAGTTTTCAAGATGTTTTTGAGACCTCAGAGACCTTCTTTATAGGCCGTAGCTGAGGAAACACGTTACAGAACGTTCCTCTATAACAAACGTAAAACCAACATTCAAAAGACGTTCTCCAGATGTAATCAAAGCCCCAGGTAACCAATTTTTAATTTTTTTTTTGTTTATTTAAAGAACGGTTTTTAATGTTTCTGTANGAACCCTCTGTCAGCAGAGTTTTCAGCTCCCACCTCTGGGAGAGCTTCTCCCAGATTGGACACATGGAGGCCGAGTGGTCCATGTTCTCCTTCTCCATTGTCGCTGCGGCCGCTCTTAGCTGTGGTCGTAAGGTCTCTGGTGCCTGTTACGACAGCAATCCCCAAACTCGGTGTGGCAGCCGCAAGTAAGGGATGCTGTCAAGCTGAAGAAGAAGTCATACCTGTCATTTCTGGCTTGTGGGACTCCTGAGGCAGCTGACAGGTACCGGCAGGCCAAGCGTGCGGCAGCTCGTGTGGTCACAAAGGCAAAAACTCCGGTCTGGGAGGAGTTTGGGGAGGCCATGGAGAAGGATTTTTGGTCGACCTTGAAGAAATTCTGGCAAACTGTCCGGTACCTCAGTGGGGGAAAGCAGCTCTCCACCAACACTGTCCACAGTGCGGGTGGGGACCTTCTGACCTCGACTGAGGAGATTGTCAGGCGGTGGAAGGAATACTTCAAGGGTCTCCTCAATCCCGCCATCACGTCTTCCGAAGAGGAAGCAGAGACTGTGGACTCGGAGGCGGACTCGTCCATCACCTGGGTTGAAGTCACCGAGGTGGTTAGAAAGCTCCTTGGTGGCAAAGCTCCGGGGTTGGATGAGATCCATCCTTAGTACTTTAAATCTCCTGATGTTGTGGGACTGTCCTGGTTGACACGTCTCTGCAACATCGCGTGGTGGTCAGGGACAGTGTCTCTGGATTGGCAGACCGGGGTAGTGGTTCCTCTGTTTAAGAAGGGGGACCGGAGGGTGTGTTCCAACTACAGAGGGATCACACACCTCAGCCTCCCCGGTAAGGTCTATTCCAGGGTACCGTAGAGGAGGATCCGACCAATAGTCGAACCTCGGATTCAGGAGGAGCAGTCTGGTTTTCGTCCTGGTCGCAGCACACTGGACCAGCTCTATACGCTCCATCGGGTGCTCGAGGGCTCATGGGAGTTCGCCCAACCAGTCCACATGTGCTTTGTGGATCTGGAGAAGGCGTGTTCCTCGTGGCGTCCTGTGGGGGGTGCTTCGGGAGTATGNAAAAAAAACAAAGACGGGTGGTGAAATCCCCCCAGTTTGACCAAATTTCCTTAAACTTAGACTGAAGTAGTTTTGGGTGGATCCCTTTAAACTGGCAAAGTTTCATTGAAATCGGTGAGATGGCATGTGCCACCCCCGCCTGGTCCTATCGTGGATGCACTCTTAAATGGTTGATTCAATCAAATTTTTCATGTAAACAAGGTGGTTATTTAAATAGTTTAAACAAGCTGTGAATGGGAAAGAGTGGGAAGGGTGATCTAAATAATTACATCTAGAGAAAGAGGAAAAAATAAACAGGGGCTGTGTCCAAAATCACCCACTCATTCCCTATCCCTATATAGTGATCACTACATAGTGCACTGTTATGTTCCTGGTCTAGGGGTGCAGAGACATAACATAAAAGGACACGTGGTGAGAAAAACAGTGTGAAAGTAGGCAATTTATTGCCACTAAAATTTATATATTTACAATTTTAAACAAGAAAAACAGTTACAAAATAGAAAAAAAAACGAACAATAGAAGCCTGGCTTCAGGGTGGACTAAGGCCAAAACAACAAACAAAACAAATTATCTAATTAACCCAACAACTGAACTAAACCCTGGAAGAACAGAAATAAACCAAAATACATTTGCTTACCTCCCTCTCTAGAGTAAGCAAAAACAGGAGAAAACAAATTCAAACAAAACTGGCTCCTACTGCTTCTGACTAACATAAAAAAAGATTTACAATCTTAATCTTAAATATGAGACAACTAAATTCTCTGAAACCCGAATTCTGATATAGCTAACCACAAAACTAACTACGAAAGTTGGTCATTCTTTGCACCAACACACACTGTTAACGAAAGTCTAAATACTGAACACTAAATCTGACACAAGACCGAAGATGTTTTAGGGACACGAGGCACTGCTGGCGCAAAAAGGTGACTCCCCACCACACACTGGCCAGAAGAGGGTGCTTAAATATTGCCACTTCTGGTTCAACCAATCCCGAGCCTCTGGGTGTTCCAATGATGACGATCCTGGCCTGCTTATGAATGAAAGAAAAAACAGATGTGAAAACAAGAGGAGGTCTCACTCTCCCACACAAACAACAACCCGAACTCTTACGGCAGGAGACGTAACATGCACTATGTAGTGATCACTATAGGGAGTGACTTCGGACACAGCCACAGACTACTCCTTTAATTTCCAGTTAGCTGTTTATTGGTCAGGGGTTGAAGGTCAAGTTGTTTTGCTGTGTGGGGATTGGTCGGAGATAAGGAAGAGATTGTGAGGGGGCAGAGTGAGATACGGTGAATGTACATTGTGGAAGAAGCAAAAGAGAGGCGGGTGATCGGAGAAGTATTGTATAAGTTAAACTATTTGTTTAAGGTTTTATTAGTTGATCTTAATCAAGTCCTTGTTAGTGTGTAGTGAGAACCACATATGCACAGATGTGTTTTTTATCTGTTGATAAAAACGGAGATTCCGTGTGAGAGGGTTGCAGCTCACCGCTAAAGCTAACAGCTAACGCTACAGGCACGCGAGTGTGGTCACGGCCTGATGGGACTTTGAATTGGACAGACATAAGTGCTTCTGGGCGAGGGGTTACCTGGCATAGATCTGACTTGCGTTTTCTCGGGACCTTGGATTGTTAGTCGGCGGACTGCTGATTTTCACCCGGAGGTCATCGCTGCTGCGGGACATTCCACGGATTGTTTCCTGTAAATCATCGTGGGTTTCTACTCTGCTATGAGGATTCGGTGATCAGTTGAAGATCAACACACAGGCCTGCAACGTTTTGGGGTTGGAGTGTGCATGTGTGAGTGTGTATGTGTGGACTTACAAATTACTGAGTAATACTGTAAAATGGTTTCGTAGGAGGACAGTGTGAGGCTGTGTGTTTTCATTAATATATAACAACATTTCAATTACATATTTGTAGTAGTATTGTTTTGAGAACATTTAAGGTACCCTTAAGTATTTTAAAGGGAATGTGTTGTATTGATTCTATGACTAGTAATATATCAAGAACTGTGACGTCGCCCGGTATGGCACAGCCGGGGTCCCACCCTGAAACCAGGCCTGGGGTTGGGGCTCGTATGCGAGCGCCTGTATGGTCGGGCCTTTGCCTATGGGGCCCGGCTGGGCTCAGCCCGAAAGGATGACGTGGGCCTGCCCTCCTGCGGACTCACCACCCACAGAGGGAGTCATGGGGGTCGGGTGCTGAGAGGACTGGGTGGCGGTCGAGGGGGGCTGCCTTGACGACCTGGTCCGCGTACACAGCCTCTGGTTGTCGGGACATGGAATGTCACCTTGCTGGGGGGGAAGGAGCCTGAGCTTGTGCGAGAAGTTGAGTGATATCGGCTAGATATAGTCGGCTGGGCTTGCACATTGCCCCCCAGCTCAGCCGCCACATGTTGGAGTTCACCCCAGTGAACGAGAGGGTCGCGTCCCTACGCCTTCAGGTTGGGGACAGGTCTCTCACTGTTTTCTCGGCCTACAGACCCAACAGCAGTGCAGAGTACCCAGCCTTGTTGGAGTCCCTGGGAGGGGTACTAGATTGTGCCCCAACTGGGGACTCCTTTGTTCTACTGGGGGACTTCAATGCCCACATGGGCAATGACAGTGAGACCTGGAGAGCGGTGATCGGGAGGAACGGCCTCCCCGATCTGAACCCGAGTGGTGTTCTGTTGTTGGACTTCTGTGCTAGTCACAGTTTGTCCATCACGAACACCATGTTCGAGCACAAGGATGTCCACATGTGCACGTGGCACCAGGACACCCTAGGCCGGAGGTCGATGATCGACTTTGTAGTTGTATCAGCAGACCTCTGTCTTGGACACTCGGGTAAAGAGATCGGCAGAGCTGTCCACTGATCATCACCTGGTGGTGAGTTGGATCCGCTGGCAGGGGAAGAAGCTGGTCAGACCTGGCAGACCTAAGCATATCATGAAGGTCTGTTGGGAATGTCTGGCGGAACCCTCTGTCAGCAGAGTTTTCAACTCCCACCTCTGGGAGAGCATCTCCCAGATTCCGAGGGAGGTTGGAGACATGGAGGCCGAGTGGTTCATGTTCTCCTCCTCAATTGTCGCTGCGGCCGCTCGTAGCTGTGGTCGTAAGGTCTCTGGTGCCTGTCGCGGCAGCAATCCCCGAACTCGGTGTGGCAGCCGCAAGTAAGGGATGCCGTCAAGCTGAAGAAGGAGTCCTACCTGTCATTTTTGGCTTGTGGGACTCCTGAGGCAGCTGACAGGTTCCGGCAGGCCAAGTGTGCGCCAGCTCGTGTGGTCACAGAGGCAAAAACTCGGGTCTGGGAGGAGTTTGGGGAGGCCATGGAGAAGGACTATCGGTCGACCTCGAAGAAATTCTGGCAAACTGTCCGGCACCTCAGTAGGGGAAAGCAGCTCTCCACCAACACTGTCCACAGTGCGGGTGGGGACCTTCTGACCTCGACTGAGGAGATTGTCGGGCGGTGGAAGGAATACTTCAAGGGTCTCCTCAATCCCGCTGTCACGTCTTCCGAAGAGGAAGCAGAGACTGTGGACTCGGAGGCGGACTCGTCCATCACCTGGGTTGAAGTCACCGAGGTGGTTAGAAAGCTCCTTAGTGGGAAAGCTCCGGGGTTGGATGAGATCCGTCCTTAGTACTTTAAATCTCTGGATGTTGTGGGACTGTCCTGGTTGACACGTGGCGGTCAGGGACAGTGTCTCTGGATTGGCAGACCCTGTTTAAGAAGGGGGACCAGAGGGTGTGTTCCAACTACAGAGGGATCACACACCTCAGCCTCCCCAGTAAGGTCTATTCCAGGGTACTGGAGAGGAGGATCCGACCAATAGTCCTGGTCGCAGCACACTGGACCAGCTCTATACCCTCCATCGGGTGCTCGAGGGTTCATGGGAGTTCGCCCAACCAGTCCACATGTGCTTTGTGGATCTGGAGAAGGCGTGTTCCTCGTGGCGTCCTGTGGGGGGTGCTTCGGGAGTATGGGGTCTGGGGCCCTCTGTTAAGGGCGTCCTGTGGGGGGTGCTTCGGGAGTATGGGGTCTGGAGCCCTCTGTTAAGGGCTGTCCGTTCCCTGTACGACCGCAGCAGGAGCATGGTTCACATTGCCGACAGTAAGTCTGACCTGTTCCCAGTGCATGTTGGAGAGCTCTGACCATCAAAGCTAATGTTAGTCACATTACCTGCACACTACACTAACCCTAATAACTTTCTTATTGTTGTGGTGATATTCCCATCAAACATTAATGCAGTTCACTGGGTGCTCAGTTCCTCAAATGCTGGCAGTGCATGAAGGCTCTTGCGTTCACTGTTGCAGGCAACAGCAAAACACTTGGTGAGTTTTTAGAGACATTTTAGAGTTTAGCAGAAGCAGCTGTAGAAATTAAATAAACCTGGGGGACTGAGAGGCAGCTGCTCTTTCTGAATACTTCAAGTGGGTATAGAGATATCAAGCTGGATCCCTATTGGTTAGTTAGATGTGAGGTCAGGGTGATAGTCTTGCTTTCTTGCAAAGCTGGGAGTCGTCAAGACTGTAACAGCTTTTATTTTACATCCCCAGGTTTATTCCGGCACATTTTGTGTTTTCCTCTACATGAATAAAGACAATTCAACCTTAAATTCATGCAGAGAGGACACAGATTGGTGCTTAGAAATGCAAGAAATAAAGCTTCCTGCAATATTTCCTCCCAATAGTTCAATCAAACCTGTGCTGATGAGCACAATTACACAGTGCTAGTTGAGTGAAGCACGGCATTAAGGGTCAAATATTTGATTTATTCGTAAATAAAGATCCACTGATACATCACAGCTCATTTAGGCTTTTATTTGGAGTCTATTGCCACTTAAAATAGTGTCTAATGTAGATAATAGGATACATTACATTAAAATGTTGACATAGAATTCACCTGAAGTTGTGTGGTAGAGCTCATAAAGTCATTGCACAACAAATGATTCTCCTAATATTGTCCATAATTTTTTTTCCTTATAAAGTATATCTCTGACTGGCAACAAACTGTACATTTTAAAGCTCTTACAAGTGACAATCTCAGGAGAAAAAAAAATCAGCCTGTTAGAAAAATGAAGGCTTATGGTTGGTGGAACATCAGAGGAGACAGAAACATTGACATTTTTTGACTAAATTTGCACCATCATATAAATGGTTTGAATTATTCTATTGAAGCAGGATGTGTATATCAGTGAGCCTGCAAAGTTTTGGGTCTCTAGCTACATCATTTCTCAGGTTATGGCACTTAACACACAGATTGGTGCAGCAGTCGACACAATACCACCTCCTTTAAGAGTCTGTGAACAAGCTCTATGGGTGACAGCTGTTAAAGAATTACATCTGAACTCTGCGTGCACGTCTTAATTTCCGTCTGCAGCAATGTGAGACTGTGCACCTGCAAGCTTTTCACTCTGTTTTCCTTTCAGGCTCGGTTCTCTGAGCTATTCAGACAGCAACACTGAATAATTCTCTTTTCACCTCCGTTTGGCCTTGACAGGCAGCGACTGTTGCCCTGCAGCTCGCCACCGCTGAGTTGGCGGCCCTGCAGAACGTAGCGTGTCACTCTCCCTGTTGGTTATTCAGCCAGCTGCTGTTTGTCGAGCCCTCGGTGTTCGCAGAGCTCCATGGATACACTTGTTTTCAGCTTCCCGGTCGGCGTCGTGTTCGCTGCAGACTAAAGGTCGCGTCGGACACCTTTTAACCTGCAGAGCTACTCACAAAAGGTGTATTACAACTGCCCGGATCAGATGTGCGCTGAAGTGGCTCTTGAGCAGTTTTTTTCTGCGCCGCTAACAGCTTCAGAGTGTTTTACCTTCACGCTCGTTCGTGAAGTAGAGTTCAGCCTTCGGGTGGTCTGAGGAAGGGCGAGGAAAACGTAGCTCTAGCTGCCCTTGGCCTTGATTCCCTCCTGATTATGAAATGTGAAAAGGCACAGAACCACAGTGGTCCCTTAGGTTGAAGAAATGACTCAACTCAATTAGAAAACCAAAAAAAACCAAAATGTGCAGCAAAAACCCCCAAACGCCTTTTACCTCCCCCTTCAGTGGTTTTATCAGGAACATCCAAATCCAACACTGTCTCGCCTCCAAATGGAAATATTCTATGTAGAGTTTGTAAAAAAATGTTCCCAAAATAAATGTCACCAACATGCAACCCGACATGCAGCGTTTGGTGTTCTTGGGAACTACGAGATCTGCATTAGCATCTGAAAACAATTATTAAGAATTACGAACAGTTCTGGGAAGTGAAAAGGCGACGACGTCATCGACGTTGAAAAAAAAAAGGGGAAAAAAACGGAATGTAGCGTGGTGCAGCGCTGCATACTAAACTAAAGCAGGTTTTTTGATTCCACAATATTAAAGATAGCTACAGTCAGAAGAAGAAAACAAAAAGATTAACGTGAGCGTCTGGTTAATTTGTCAAACATGAAATACTCCAGTTCTACTTTGGTGCTCGGAGTCAAATGTTGTTTATGTTTCAGATAATGCGATTTCTCTGCATAGACTGTTGCCTTTAGCTGTATTTCCCCTCCTTGGATTCTGACTCGCCGATTTCATCAGCAGCCAGCCAAGGTCATGGCTCCTCCTTTATTCCACCTCAGCTCAGCCACTTTGCCCAGATTACGATTTCCAGTTTTGATTTCTGACAAAGATTGACGGACAGAAAAATTTCCCTAAGAATTCTCTGCTAAATGTCACATAACCTCTGGGATTTTTTTTTTCTGCAGTCGAGGGTGCATGTATGGTCCCTGGTATCCATAGTTTAATGAGTGAAGGACATATGATGGTACTCATTAATCTGATAATACATTTAAAATGCAAATGTATGAGAATTTCTCAAAATGTGACAAAAACACAAGTTGAGTGACATAAACCAGCCATAAATCTCCATGTTTGCAGTAAAAGAGTTTTAGATAACATTAACTACATTTTTGTACATAGTTTTTTTTTTTTTTTTTAAAGATAATGTTTCACCCAAATGTTCAAAGAACCTTTAAAAAATATTTTCATTCCCAGTAACATTCCTATATCGTTAAAATCATCTTTTATGTCAACGTTCAGAGTAATACAGACTATGTTCTCTCAAACCTACATTCAAAAAATGTTTTCCCGATGTTATTGAGACATGAACAAAGGTGGAACATTCCACCTGCAATGTTCTGAGGATGATTGGGGGATGTTGTTGAGGGAACACATTGCAGAGTGTTTGTCTGTAAGATGTTGCAACGGTGATACAAAGGTTGGATGTTCTCAATGCAACATCTGGCAGATGTTCTCAAGATGTTATCAAGACCTTGGGTGGCAGAACATTTTCTATACAAAATGTTTTATAATGTTCCTGTAATGTGAGAGATAAATAAAGGTGGAACATTTAGCCTTTTTTGTAGAGGGAACACACTGTACAGCGTTCTTCTAAAAGAAAGTTCTCAAACCAATATTCAAAAAAATGTTTTCTGGATGTTATTGAGATCTCAGACGGCCTAAAGTTCTCTATAAAACATTCATGAGGTTATATAACGTTGGTTATAGAAAATGAGAGAACGTTTTGTACCAACTTGTTGAAATGCTTTTCAGATGTTATTGAGGCCTTAAATGATTGTGTCTTTTCAAATATTCCTGTACAGGTAGAATATTTAGCATTTTTGTTCAAGGAACACCTTCAAAGGAACGTTCTACTAAAAGACGTTTTCGCAGTAGTAACAAAGGAAGGATGTTCTCGAAGCAACATTTAGAAAATATTATCAAGATGCTATCGAGACCTTAGATGACGGAATGTTCTTTAAAACATGGTCCTATAGTGAAATATGTTCACAAAGATGGAACGTTCTTAACATAACGTTCTGGGGATGTTCTGAGGATGCTGTTGATGGAACACATTGTAGAGTCTACAACATTTTTATGCAATGTTCCACAGTGTTGCATGATGGTATCACCAAACGTTGTCCTGCCTTTAAGAAGAAACATTCTGGAAACTAACAGAAAACTTCTCGCCTGAAACATCAATAAAACTTTGGACAACTTATCTCCACACCTCATTCATTCTGCCATATCTACGATTTCATTTCTTTTAGCCGATCATTGTGCGCTGTGCTGAGCCCAGGATGTAGGGACGGTGCCCCGCAAAACAGTGACGGTGGAAGTATTTTGATAAACCAACAGAAAAGGCCAAGCAGGTGGCTGTTTGTTCAAACGCATGGCGGATATGGCAGCCTTATATATACATTTACATATAAATGGTCAAACTAGTGACTTGCATCCACTCCACAGATACACAACGAAGACAAAGAAATTCACAAACACACACACACACACACACTGCCATACACCTGAGTATATACTGTATTTTCAGGTTATCTTGCAGTTTCAGAGGATCTAAAGGAAATAAGGTGGAGGAACTGTGCCTTAATGGGTTGAATGTAACGAGTGAGGTATAGAAACCTTTTCTACCTACATGTTAGTGTGTAAAGTACGTCAAAGGAAGAACCCATCGACCTCCAGCCCTGCAGAAGAGAACATCTTATTCGTTTACTGAAAGAAAAATTACTCCAGAAACTGAACCTCTTTCCCTTGAAGTAGAACGTATATTGTGAATATCGTGCACATTTTACAGTATGACACAAAGTACGTGCATCCAGGAAAAAGCTCTGTCATTATTGCACGGTGCTCTGCTGATGTTACAGAGAGTTCAGCCTTTCTTTCTAACAGCACGGTGAGACTGAAATGCCCTCCACAGCGTGACGCCACAGGGGAGCTTGTAGAAAACACACTTCCTGTCGATGTGTCCTACCCTGAAGCGAGTGATGTCCTCCATCCAACCACAAGACATCCACACCTGGGAGATGGAGCGGCGCAACACGGGCAGATGTGCTCAGAGCGGTGTGTCATTCGCGTCTTCATACCTGCAGTTTGAGCGTACAAGTCGCTGACAAGGTGTAAAAGGCAGGAAACTGGAAAATAGTGGGACACGGAGGGAGACAGAAAGCGTGGAGTGGAATATATCGGTGTGGTGAGAAAGAAAAATGCTGCATCCACACTCAAAAAAAAAAACAACAGAAATACATTTGCAACAACCAGCTATTGTTGCTCAAACTACCCTGTAAATGCTACTCAAATGCATTGCAGGTCCTTTACAGCCTCTGCAGACAGGAGCCGCACACTCCTTAAGCAAATTCAGCCACGAGATTCTGCCTCTTTTCTCTGCTCCTCCCCAAACTTTCACAGCAATCAGAGAAGGAATGACTAACGAGCGCAAAAAAACAAACAACAAAAGACAAAGAGGCTTTTAACAAAAGAGGCTTAGGATGACAAAACGGTGTGCATGCATGAGGAGGGTGGAGGAAGACCAGCGCGCGGCTGAAAAGACAGACTAAGACATGAAACATACGGCGAGTGCGATAACGGGACGGAGAAAGAGAGGCACTTGCTCCAGCTAGATTTAGCCGAGCGGGGTCCCTTGATATGTAAATGCGCTTCTTCTGCGGTATGAATGTTTGATGGCTGCCGAGGCTCGACGTGCAGCGAGGGCCAACAAAGCATGAAATATACATCACAACTCGAGGCGCTGCACCGGCGGAGACAGGTGTGAGGCACGCACGCAAACACCCGAGAACGCTGCGAGGAACAATCCTGGTCCGTCGCTAACGTACACGGAAACACACTCAGTAAAGGGCAGCGGTTCAGCCTTCGGTCAGGAACTTCAAGCTTGAGAGAAAGGTGCTTGTTCGTGTCAAACGCTTACAGCTGAAGAAGTAGTCAAAGGGCTGCACAACGTTTAAGAGCAGCGTGTATAAATTTGCTTAAACTCTTTAAAGGTTAGTCCAGTAACTTGTAAATTGTGTGTGAAGGTATCTAAATCCCAGTATGAAGAACATTTAAGAGAAAGAAATTCAAATAACATCTGGAAAAAACATCTGGTTTGAAAACATTCTTCCTTTCTTTCTTTCCTCGTCATGGAACATAATCTGTCAGCATCGTCCAACATTCTCTGAAGGTTAAAAAGTTCTGTCTTAGTTCACTTTTAACCTCACAAAAATGTTCTTAAAATGTTCTGAGATACTTCTGCAGAGTTCTAGTCATGTTTTCAGTTTTAGTTTTTTGCTCCCAGAATGTTCCTGTTCAAGGCAGGTTAACGTTCTCTAAAGAACAATGTTTGGTGATAACATTGTTGGACTGTTGTGCCCCCTCAAAACCTTATGCTGCATAGAGAAAGTTCTTCTGTGGAACACTACCACGATCAGGAAGAAAACACAAACTATCACCTGCTGCTGAGAGACGATTGGTCAGGATGGTCAAGAGTCAACCAGGAACCAGCAGAAAGCAGCTCTGGATGAATCAGAAGCTGCTGGAACACAGCTGTTAGTGTCCACAGGGTTTGACATCAACATAAGCTGAGAGGCTGATGAAGAAGGAAGTTCTTCCTCTAGAAGCAGAACCTTAAAGCTCCACTGAAGTCTGCTGCTGATCAAACGGACAAAGAAAAGACCCTCTGGAGGAAAGTTCTGTGGTCAGATGGAACAAAAACTGAGCAGAAACATGTTTGGAGGAGAGAAGGTGAGGCCTTTAACCCCAAGAACACCAAACCTACCATCAAGCATGGAGGTGGCAGCATCATGCTCTGGGTGATTTACACAAAATAAATGGAACAATGAAGAAGGAGGATTACCTCCACGTTCTTCAGGAAAACCTAAAACTATCAGCAGAAGGTTGATCTTGGACACAGTTGGATGTTTCAACAAGACAATGAGCCCAAACACACATCAAAGTGGTGAAGAAATGGTTCAGTCAGGCTGGAATGAAGGTTCTAGACTGGTCTCCCCAAAGTCCTGACTGAAACCATCAAGAACCTGTGGACTGATGAAGAAACAAGACAACAAGTTTAGTTAAACTGCAGCGATTCTGTCCAGAGGAGTCAAAGACAAACTGGAAGCTGGTGGACGGAAACCAGAAAAACCCAACTGAGGAGAAAATGGACATTTCAGCAAATATTAGTATTGCTGAATGTATATTTCCAGAAGTTCTATAATAAATCTGTGAAAGAACCAAAATACATGATTGTTTTTGTGACAAAGATTCTTGTGTTTCAATGATTCTTTCATAGAAAAGTTCTCGGAGTCACTGGAAACTCTAGACTGACATGATACGAGGTCTTTAGGTTACAAGTATTCATTACTTTATTATTATTATTGTTATTAGTTGGGAGTGGCTGACTGCTGTCGTTTCTCAACCAACGACTCATTTTTTATGAATGTTTGCGCCACAAAGTTGTGATCACTGATTTCTCAATTCCATTTGGATTCAGTCTTTTTTTTTTCTTCTTGCTGCAGCAGCTTCCATTTCCGTCTCCTCGTTGGCTCGTGTTCTCAGCGTGTTCTCGTCGGTGAATCTTTCATGTCGGCCCATTAGCTCCCTGCTGATACCCTGCTATGGTTTCTTTGCGTTTGTGGAATGGATTTGTTTTACATGAATGGAGACGGCCTGCTGTGCTATTCTTTCTGCATCATATATCCGTCCTCACACAAAGAACCTTCTGGGGGGGAAAAAAAAAAAAGAACCACATTTAAGCCCTGCTTTCAATCATTTGTTCCACCAGACTTTATCTTCTACAAATAGAAGGCAACTCAAAGTGCTTCAGGCAACAACAACAACAACACAAAGCTGCCAATGCTGCAGCCGGTTCTGTCCTACAGTCGCTACGCAGAGTCAAAGTTTAATTAAAGAAGGTGATTTTTTATTTGCTCCCAGGATTTGTTCCTTTTTAAGGCAGGATAATGTTCTCTGAAATGTTTGCTGAAAACATTGCTGAACTGTTATGCCGTAATGTTGTTGAAACATTTTCCAAACGTTGATTTGTCACATTGTGGGGAGGGTCTTTCAGAAAGATTGACGGCTGAACGTTCCAACTTATTGGAACATTTCATAAAGAAAGTTCTGAAATCCAAGGCCTCGATAACCCAGAAAATATTTTCTGAGAATGTTCTACCTCCGTTCATTGTGGAACGTAATCTGCCTCTCAATGTCAAGACATTCTTTAGTTCCCCTTTAACCTCAGGAACATTTTTGGAAACATTCTGAGTATCCTGCAGAGTTCTAATCATGAGGCCGACGGTATGTTGCATCGTGAACGTTCTTCCAGCGTTCCATTGAGACATTGTGAGAACGTTGTATTGAAGAACGTATTCCCTTAAAACATACAAAGAACATAGAAATGATGATATCTATATATCTATATCTAGATATTTATTTTGTAAAATATATTTGTTTTATTTTTTTTTGGTTAATTTTTTATTTCATTTGTTTGGTTTTTTCATTTTATTTTTGTATTTATTTTATTTTATTTCATCTCATCTGGTGTTTCCTCACTGTGAGTGTTATTTATGACGGCGTTTCCTCAGTTTTGTTTGTATTGTTTTATTGCATTTTTCCTTCCTTTTATCTGTAAAGCCTTTTGTGTTACATTGCATTTGTATGAATTATAAATAAATCCCGATCGAACGATAAGACAAACGCAACGAGAGAAACAAAATCCTGCTGCGTTCAAGGTTTTCTCCCTCGTTTGTGTCCTCGAGCCTGAAGGTTCTTTGTCGGGCCAAGAACCAATTAACCCGCCTGCACCGCTGTGACAAGCTCTGCAGAGCCAGACGACACGATGGTGCAGAGCTCTGGGAGACGCTGCTGGACGGAGCAGGCTGAGCAGACCGGCACCCGGAGGACCGGCCGCTCTGCTGCTGGGAGACCACGGCTGTCCGAGTACCTCTTGTCCTTGTGGCGCTCGTTTGGATTGATTTTGCTGTTCGGCTCTCCGCAGGGACGAATGTAAGGCAGGAAAATGGGAGCTTTCTGAGGGATTACAGGCGTTAATGATGTGGAAGGAATGGATTGCACAAATGTTGGTGCCAAAGACAGAGAACACCTTCCTCAGTCTCAAACCGAAATGCTAATAAAAGGAGAACTTCACTGTGAATAAATAAAGCAAATGGTGTCCATTGAGACAACAGCATACCCAGAACATCCTCAGAACGTTACAGTCAGAATGTTCTTTGTTAACAGATTGCATGACAGGAACGTTTCATAAAAATCATCTGAGGCCACTATAACATTTGGAAAATAATTTCTGGATGTTCCATCGTTGTGAAACAAAACATTTCATAAAGGAACGTTCTATAATGTTACTTCAAAAACATCCCCAGAACGTTTACACTTCTGTTAATATATCACATTAAAAGAATGTTTTATTTCAAATTTTTAAAAAAAATAAATAAAAAAATCATCTGTAAAACATTTTTTGAGCGTTATTTTAAGAACATTTCTCCGTTGTTGTCGTGGAACATCCTCTGTGTTCCTGACGTCCTCTGAATGTTGATGGTTGAACATTATATTAACTTTTTAGGAACATTACTGGAAATTACTTCAAAGGTTCTCTAAACATTGGATTTTTCTTTTTTAAAAAAACAACAAAAAACAAAACTATTTAAACTATATATATAGATATACATATACATTGCAATTAACGTTAGCTGATGTTGTGGGAATGTTCCATGTTCTGTTTTTTCTCGTAGAACTTTTTAGCGGACTTCACAGAGGCCCAGATTGTTGCAGAACAGATGCTTTTTAAATAAAACTTGGTAGCGACGTTCTTGACTTGTGTTCCTTCATCAGCTTCAGCCACTTACTCCAGGTGACATCATGCAGAACATCCTGGACAGGGGAACACAAAGAGAACCCTGCGTGTTCCCGTTCACACGTTTAGAACTGCCAGTTAACATGACACGCACATAAAGAACACTGAAGAAACTCCTGACAGACTTTTATTGTGCTGGACCTCTGCAGCACCTATTCTGAAGCCACATTTCAGCCTCAGTTTTCCTGAGAGGTGAGACTAAAACGTTCTCACGCTTCCGATAACACATCTGGAACATCTGCAGACACCAGGAGAGAAAAGGCGCCACAGTCGAGCCCTGACGTCGACTTTTCTCCTCCGGTAATTCCATCGTTGCCTTTGCGCGTCGCCGCTTTCGTCCTAATAACCGTATTTTAATAACGACGAGGACACGGAGGTCCGACTCTCACTCGACACGAGTCGCGGTTGTAAATAGCTGCTCTGGAACACACTATTTCTCTTCGTTCGTCCTCTGGCTTCCATCTGCACTTCGCACCCCTCGCTTCCCTTTTCATCTCTGAATACGCGACGCAATAAAGTCCAGACAGAGTAATTACAGGCTGCCAACAAATAGCACAGAAACCGTCCGCCGGAGTGCGACTTCATATGCTTTTAAGCTGCTTATTTTCACCCTGCAGCAAATTAGACACTTTGTGCTAAATCGACAGGCCTCTCCTTCGCCTGCTCGCTGTCGGCCTTTAATTGTGTAAACAGAAACCCACACAGTCGACAGCATCCGATCGACATGTCCGTCCTCCTCATTCTGCATTTTTTATTTTTTTTTAATCATTATTATAATTATTATCTTTAATTGCAGCAAATTACTTGCAGCATTCTGAGTTTCGATCATGTCGATCGCCGTCAGTTTCTGTCTGTTAATTTCAATAATCTGCATCTTTAATTACAACCCAGAGTCACGTCCACAGTTTAATTGGGCGTCACACTTCTCAATCTGCTGAAAAAAATAATAAGTTTAAAAAGAAGTTGTAGTTTTCAGCCTTACAACACTTTAGTCTTGGTTTTCTGCTCTTGTAATGTCACTAAAAGACTAATTATCAGTTGACTTAAGCAGCTAATTAACTGGTCTCTGTGTTATGTTCCATTATTTTTGTCGTCACTTTACAGAAATCTTAATAAACGAAAGAAAACTGAACAGCAAACAAGGTGATGTTCTGCTATCGCATGACAGAAGTTCCACAATTAATTATGCTAACACTTTTAAATCACATTAAAATCTCTGCAAAAAAAACAAACAAACAAACAAAAAAAAAGGATTTGATCAAACTGCAAAAACAGTTTTCACATTAATACAGACTTGTTTTAAAGTGCATCCACATTTAGTTTGGTACCTAAGATCCCAGTGATCGATAAAGTTAGTGGTTTACCCATTTTTATTTCATAGATTGTCCTAAATATGCAGGCTGCTACAAAGGTTTTATCACTTCTGGTTAAATTAAGATTAAGTTTTTGAATTTAATACTATTTTTTTTATCTACAGAATTAGCAAAAAGTGTGTTATGGTTAGGAAACAAGTGCAGCTATTGCAGTAAGACGAGGAACTGTCGGGCTTTGGTTGAAGATTTGATTCAACTTAATTGCAGATTTAAGATGCGTGAACATCCACCTGTGTTCCACCTGCAGGGTCCAACATGTTCATACATCCAAGAGGTCCAGATAGAAGTTTCATTCCCCACTGAAAGGAAAAAACCACCGGCAGTGGCTGCAGAGAGAATCCTTAAAGTTCAGTTTACCGCCTAATTAAAGACGTGAAGTTTGAAGAAGTTGTCGGATTTTCTTCCATCTTGTCCTGAAGCTGAACGAGGAAACAACCTCCAGAGCAGCTCTTTTATTGGTTGCTTGAGTAGGTGTGCTCTCAGATGGATGTGTCCTGATTGGTCAGTTTAAACTGGAACGACACGCCCACTTCCTGACGCCACCTACTCAGGGAACCAATGAAAGAGCTGCTCTGGAGGTTGTTTCTTGTTTCAGCTCCAGGACAAGATGGAGGAAACTCTGACAGGTGACGACTTCTTTGAACTTTTTAGCACTTTAATCAGGCGGTTAACTGAACTTCTCTCTGTAGCTACTGAACGGAAAAAACAGAAAACAAACTGGTTCACGTCTCCACACTGAAGCTCTGCATGTAGGAGCTTGTGCTTTTGAACACACAGGTTTTATTTATTTTTGCTAAAGCAGGTTGCAAGTAGGTTTTTTACATATGAGGAATTTAACTTGGGTGCAAGTGGACAATTCAAAACATCAAGTGCTGCAAGACAAATAAAAAGCAAGCATGGCAAAAATAAAGCTATAATTAAAGTAGTAAAAACACATTTAAGATGTTCTTCAAGGGAGATCCAGATCAAGCTGATAAAGGAGTTGAATCGTCCACGTCTTTGCTGATCATCTTCTGTTTGCAGTTTTATGTCTTCAGAACTAAAATCTAATCATCAGTAATCCCTCCGTGAGCCACTGCTTTTACTTTTAACCCTTTATAGGACTCATTGAAATACTTGCAGTGTGGTGGTGAACATTTTTTAAAAAGTTTTTAGATTTAGGCTGCAAATGAAAGTCAAGCAGCTACCATATACGACTCATCGCCCACCTGGCATAGAAAAATAAAAATAAAAAAATCGTGAATACCATGTGGATGAAAAAGATGAAGGAACATTTATTTACAAATCACCAGTCAGGTTTGGACCAAATATCCAAATATCATTCACCTGTGATTGGTCAGAGCTCACACAGACGGTGTTGTGATGTGGCCTTCGCTGATTGGCCGAATGAA
>NW_007578067.1:82307-85563 GCF_000690725.1 Stegastes partitus | reverse complement strand
TGGCTCCGCCCCCCTCCGACGATTTTTGCGTCACTGGCTCCAAAAATCCAAGATGTCAACCAGGAAGTAGCAAAACCCTGGCTTCATTTTCACAGTGCAGAAACCAACGGGTGACGTCACGGCAGCTACGTCCATCTTTTATACAGTCTATGGTTACACCCTATATAGTGCACTCAAAACATCCCACAATGCACCGTGAAAAGTAGTGTACAGCCGATGGTCACTAACCGAGCAATGTGGACGGTCATGCACTGCGCGAAAGGAAATGGAAACTAGACGAATGAGAGCGCGAAAAATTCCCGTTTGTTTCGTTAAATTTAATTTTACTCGTTTCTTAGAGGGGTTAGATGAGATGGCAACACGCATACATGCAGCGCCCCCTTCAGGAGACAGCGAGAGTGAACGTTTTGAGTGTCTTGTCGATCCCAGATGTTCATTTTGCAAAACTTACTGCCGAGAGACTTTGCTGAACATCAGGACAGTGAACGTCGCTAAAATTGTGGCACTCTGTTGTGATTTGGACATACTACACCACTTTATTTAAATTGCTTTAAGTTACTGGATCCTGAAGAAACGCTCTCTCCTCTGGTATGTACAGCAAAATTACAATAACCTTCATTTTATTTTAATTTCTTAGCTATGCAATAAACTGTGAGTTTGATGTGTTTGTTCTACGCTGTTGCGGCACAAATCACTGCTAATGAGCGACGTAATTAAAAGCTCGAATAGTGTCCGAAATGTTACTTTGCCAGGTGCTCCCCACATCGTGCACTACATAGTGATCCCTCTATAGTGAATAGGGAGTGAGTGGATGATTTCGGACACAGCCATACTCTGTTTCATTTAGACATTTTCTGTACAGTCGGCGACCCCTCGGACCTTCTGAGGACTCGTCTGACTCCACGACACTTTGAAATTTGCATTTCTCCAGCGCGGTGCGAGCGCAGTAGCCGGGCAGCGTGGACGCCAGGCGAGTTATTTTGAAGCTAAACATGTCCAAGCCTGCAATAATCTCTTCTAAAAAGCCAGCAGCGGCTGCAGCGTGAAACTTTCCCTTGAAGCCTAATTGCTCCTGCAGCCCTCCTCAGTCGACCACGCTGCCTCTCCAGGACTCCTAATCCATCTTGATGAGCTCTCGAGCCGCCTCGTGCCCGCAGGCGGACGAAGCAGCGGCTCCGGAGGTCCCGCTGGGCGCTCGGCACTGCCGGCAAACAAAACCCGCCGATTGTTTTTCTTTGTATTTTTAAAGATTTTAAAGAGCAAAACCCAAAAGGTGGACAGAGCTGCTGCTGCTGCCACGGAGGTGAACTTTACTGTGCAAAAGTACAAAAGTTCTGCGTTATACTCTGTGGGCATTTCACAGAAACAAAGTACGTTTACTCAAATAATGTATTTATGCACAACTTTAGGATGCTTCAACTTTTCTTTTCACTTTGCGTCTCTCTCAGGAGGATCTAATTCCTCTAACTTTACTGTATGTGTCTGTTTTTAGCTGCTGGTTAGTTTACAAATTGAGATTTTTGCAGATTTTTATTCCAAAAATGTTCAAATAAAGCAGAAGTTTGGTTTTAGTCTCAAAAAAAGTTCTTAAAGGCACAATAATTAAAGACGTTCTGAAAATGTTTGGTGACAACATGGTTAGACGTTCTCAGAACTGAATGTTGCAATGTTCTTCCTTCATTATGTAACTTTGTGTAACGTTGTGGGAACATTTTATAGATCCTACAACGTGTGTGAGAACACTGCAGGCAGAACGTTCCACCTTTGTTATTATATTGCAGTACAGGAACGTCTTATAGAGAATGTTCTGCCATCTGTGATCTTGATAACGTCTTGAAAATATTTTTTGAATGTTGCATTTTAAACATTGCTCCTTTGTTGTCATTGTGGAAATGTCTCATAGAGGAATGTTCTGTAATGTGTTCCTTCAATAAAAAGGCTAAATGTTCTACCTTTAATACTCACTTTAAAGGAACATTCTAAAATGTTCTGCAATAACATTCTGTCATCTGAGTTCTCATTAATTTAATTTTTGGAATGTTGTTGTTGGTTTTCTAGAAGAACGGTTTATAATCTGTAACATTCCCAAAATGTCCCTAGAACATTGCAGGAAGAGTGTTCCATCCTTTGTTAATATATCACATTACAGGAACATTGCATTAAAAAAAAACATGGACTTTTTTTGAACGTTGCTTTGAGAACGTTCCTTCTTTGTTACGTAGCGTAATCTGTGTTCCTGACAACATTACATTCACTTTATAGGAACACGACAATATTCTAAAAACGTTCTTTGAACATTTGTTTGAGACTTTAAATTACTAGAACTTGCAGGTTGTTGGAGAACAGTCTCTCTTTGAGATCATGTAATGTTGTTAGAACGTCCACAACATGTTCTGTGTCGTGTTCCCCGAACAACATCCTCAGAACGTCTTTGTGACAGTGTCAGACCTAAATGCACTTCATTACAAGATCCTGTTTAAATATATGAAGTTTACCTTTGACATGCAGCTATCAGTTGGAAATAAGCTGCATCGATAAAATATATATTAACATGTTAACAAACAGCAGCTTAGACGACGACGGTAGAGAAATGAGGAAAATTTGCACGTTTTACTGTAAAATATGTCAAATTTCCAAACATGCACTTTGACAGACAGTGTAGCGGACCAAGACATGGCTTGTTTTTTCATGGGAACAGCGGTGAGAACCCTGATATGATGCAGCTGTGGCTGCAGTTAATGGAGACTTGTTGAACTGTTTGAACTGGGTTTCTTGCTTTAGTGATGGCATTCATTCTCACTACATGAGATACGTGTCAGCGGTGCAACGTCCTGTTACGCTGCCTTTCTGCATAATACTGATGGTTTCTGTAGCCGTGGCGTCATAATGACGGTGGTAGGTCGTGGTTTGATTCAGGCAGGACACCACTGAAGGCCCAGGAGGAAAATGCATGGTCCGCCACTGGATTTTAAATTCCTCATTGTTCTCCATTAAAACAACTTGTTGACTGAAGCAGCTGCACACGATCGTTTCATTTTGTGCAGAAGAAGAGTTACGTGATGAGTTAAACGCCCCTTTTATGTGACCAGAGTTTGAAGCAGAAGATCTGAGTTGACAAAGAAAGTTGATAACCACCTACCCGTGATCTCTGGCTTCAGTTTTTGTCGAGCCGACTCACACAAAGAAAACCTGGATATGTCAAACTTCGTAGTACAGCCCTCAGCCTGCACTTTGCTCAACAAACATGAATGTTATT
>NW_007578067.1:78012-81715 GCF_000690725.1 Stegastes partitus | reverse complement strand
GTTGAAAAAGACCACACTGGAGGCAACAGTGCTAAGCACCGAGCCACCTTGCAGCCCTAAATACTGAATAGAAATCAGTAAATTAGTTTTGTTTTGGTGCAACAATGCAAATAACTCTGTGGTGGGACTGGGTTCCTGGAGTTACTTTTTAGAGCGTACATGCGTGTTCACACTAGCGGAACAAATCAGAACCGGGCCGGGGGCGGGGCAAAAGACCGGGCCCTTTAAACCCAAATAATAAAGCTCATGATAACATCATTTTACAACATACACATGCCCGCAACAGCAGGGCTTACAGGCTTCAGCACCACAGAGAGCGGCTATGTCATTCTGAAGTCCATCAAACGGACATGAAGTATAACCAAGAGACCAACAAAAACATGAGGCTACACAGTCACTGATAATAAAACAACACAAGTTCAAAGCAGTTCAGCACCACGGATAGCGGTTATTCTATAAGCTAAGCGGCTGGGCTACTACAATTTACAACCACCAACAGTTTACAACTAACTCACACATTGTGTGTAGTAATTGTTAGAATTGCTACCTGGAGTAAACCTGGCTCCCTTGCTCTGCTGGCAGTTTTGGCCTGAATCGCTGCCAACAAAAAAGTCCGGTTCATGTCCAGGACGATGAACAAAATATGTGTTCAGTTTTTGTAATTTGGGTTTTCCTTTCTTTTCGCTTTGCCGCTCCACTTTTATGCTTATGTGAAGTGCCACTCATGTTAACTTGTGCTGTGTTCACACCAGACGCCAGTAAAATCATTCACGCGAATGATTTACATGTAAAGTCGATGTGAAGACACGATTAGAAACGAGCAAATGTCTCGCGGCGCGACTCGCGCGATTGATGCGAATTGAGTGAGTTTGATGCAAGATTGACGCAAGTTAGATGTGCGTCAAGAGAGAAGGTTCAAAAATCTGAACTTTTGCGATCTGACGCACCGTGATGGCCAATCAGCGTTGAGATTCTCTGGTGAAGTCAACAACATGGTTCTTTCATTTTTTGCAACTACATTGTGAATACTGATTGATTTACTCACCCCAGGAGATAAGCAGTTACATTACTGGCCAAGGCAGATGTCAGTGCTTATGCAGACGGGCTGTCCCTCTCCTCCAGTTCACACACAAGAATGCTACTCTTCAACTTAGCAAGCTAGCGAGCCGAGTTGCTAGCTATCACAATGCTGGTGGGATAAACCTCCGCTGGNTGATACCTGGATGTTAAACTTGCCGCCTTCCCTCTTTGGTTCAAAACTGTCTCATATTTTAGTTTTCAGCATCTACGTGTATCTTCATATTTCCTGCACAAGCCGTCTTACAGAAACTGGCCTGTGCCTTTAATCGTACGACTATAACGGAAGTTATTTTCAATCATTTGGTGGCAAATTTGAGCAAAACAGGTTGTGAATACAACACTGACAGATTGGGTTTATCAGCTACTTACTTTTTCTTATGTTTTTGGCCATGTGGCAAATATAAACCCAGCATTTGTTCTTTTCCAGCTCATTATTTGGCTTACAGTTGGGCTTTTTGGAGTTTACTGCTAAAAAAACTGCTGCTGTGGGAGCAGTTAAACTGAGTAAAGAGCTAAATGATGTTCTGTAAAACCATGAGGAGCTGCAGAATATGGTTAAAATTCACAAGCGATGCAGGTTTTTGCTTCGCCATGTGGTGCATTGTTGTCTTCGAAATGGTAAATGAACATTTTAATTAAAAATAACCTGAAAAATCTGGAAAAAACAGAATTCTGCAGTGGTTTTAAATGAAGCCAGCGTATCAGCATAGTGTTGTGGCAGCTCACATTAAATACGCCACGTAAAATTATCTACAACTAGACAGTAATCTCAATTACGTGGAGAGGCAGCTTTAATTTTGTATTTAATTAAGCATATTGTCTCACGCCTGATGTTGGAGGAAAGACGTCCAGTCCTGTGCGGGACGAAGAATCTTTAGTTTAAGACTTTTTCTGGTTCGGTTTAGGCCCTAAAACTACACTGTTATGGAAAATATTACGTTTTTTAAGATACTGTTAGAAGTGATTTTTCGGCTCAAAAGGAACAAAAGTGAAGGAATAAAACAAATAGAGAAGTTATGTTGATGCAGTTTAGTTGCACTGGGATGTTATTTTGTTGAGGTTGTGTTGCGTTATCCTTCACAACAATGTGCAATATGGAAGTATTAATAATATTAAAATGAATGCAAGATTTAATGGAGCGTCTATGTTGTGGAAGCTTCTATAGTAAGGGCAAAATTTGAAAATCTGGCAACTAAATGGTTACCAAACAACTTCTTCACCAATATGTTTGTAAAGGTGTAATAACATGCCTTAAAATGTTGAAGTTCAACTCTGGTGGGAAACCCTGAAAAACACCTGCTCAAGTTAGGGTACCGATAAATGATTGACAAAAAATCGATTTTTTAAAAATCGGGCCTTAAGTAACTTATGAGCGGTCAAATCAGGGTTTGTTCATGATTCTGAGTTGACTGTTAGCATTTATATTTCACCACAAACACTTCTTTGTTGAAAAGACCACACTGGAGGCAACAGTGCTAAGCACCGAGCCGCCTCGCAGCCCTAAATACTGAATATAAATCAGTAAATTAGTTTTGTTTTCATGCAACAATGCAAATAACTCTGTGGTGGGACTGGGTTCCTGGAGTTACTTTTTACAGTGTACATGCGTGTTCACACTAGCGGAACAAATCAGAGCCGGGCCGGGGGCGGGGCAAAAGACCGGGCCCTTTAAACCCAAATAATAAAGCTCATGATATCATTTTACAACATACACATGCCCGCAACAGCGGAGCTTACAGGCTTCAGCACCACAGAGAGCGGCTATGTCATTCTGAAGTCCATCAAACGGACATGAAGTATAACCAAGAGACCAACAACAACATGAGGCTACATGGTCACTGATAATAAAACAACACAAATTCAAAGCAGTTCAGCACCACAGATAGCAGTTATTCTATAAGCTAAGCGGCTGGGCTACTACAATTTACAGCCACCAACAGTTTACAACTAACTCACACACTGTGTGTAGTAATTGTTAGAATTGCTACCTGGAGTTAACCTGGCTCCCTCGCTGAGCTGGCAGTTTTAGCCTGAATCGCTGCCAACAAAAAAGTCCGGTTCATCTCCAGGACGATGAACAAAATATGTGTCCAGTTTTTGTAATTTGGCTTTTCCTTGCTCTCTCTGTTCCCTTTCTTTCGCTTTGCCGCTCCACTTTTATGCTTATATGAAGTGCCACTCATGTTAACTTATGCTGTGTTCACACCAGACGCCAGTAAAATAATTCGCGCGAATGTTTTACATGTAAAGTCAATGTGAAGACGCGAAACGAGCAAATGTCCCGCGGCGCGACTCGCGCGAATGATGCGAATTGAGCGAGTTTGACGCGAGTTTGATGCGAGTTAGCTGCGCGTCAAGAGAGAAAGTTGAAAAATCTGAACTTTTGCGATCTGACGCACTGCGATGGCCAATCAGCGTTGAGATTCTCTGGTGACGTCAACAACATGCTTCTTTCATTTTTTGCAACTACATTGTGAATACTGACTGATTTACTCACCCCAGGAGATAAGCAGTTACATTACTGGCCAAGGCAGATGTCAGCGCTCAGCAGACGGGCTGTTATGGCAAGCCCTTTTAACATTTAATAGCTGCATTTGACTCTCCGGAATTAACATTATAGATA
>NW_007578067.1:75208-76179 GCF_000690725.1 Stegastes partitus | reverse complement strand
CAGGGAGTGTCGCAAAGACTTGTTTCTTCAGTTTCATTTAGTGTGTTGTTTATACTTAAATAAAAGCTTGAATACATGCATACAGTTTGTGTTACTGTATGAAAATTAGGAGTGAAATTCAATGTGATGCTCAGGGCGCAAAATACAATCTTGCCTAGGGCACCAAATTGGTCAGGGCCGGCCCTGCTGGTACCGATCCTCTCCAACAGGTAGTCAAACTGGGTCCGGATCAGCCGAAAACAGCGCTGGAAGCAGCCGTCATCCAGGCGCAGCTCCTGGAGAAGGTGGAGGAACTCCCCGAGCTGTGTGCGTCTCTGGGGGATCCCATGGATCCGGCGTCTGGATCGCGTCAGTCGCGCCAATGACTTGAATTCAGACACAAATCTTGACGCGTGATTGACGCGATTTATACGCACGAATGAAGCAAGTAATTCGCGTCTGGTGTGAACACAGCATCAGTGCGTAAAAAAGGTTGGACCTAATTCGCAATCTGTTGACAAGTGACTGATGATGACATTGGGGACAGTTGGTGACGAGTTTTACCCAGAATACACTTGGAGACAATATCGGCGATCGACTTGTAAATTTGCGCATAATAAAGTTTAATGTGAGAGCTGACATAAAGCAATTCATGCAGTACAACATTGTATACAGTCTTTTACACCCACATCACTAAAGTCAATTTTCTCAACTACAACTCTGCCAAAATAAATGCTGCATCCGTTTGAATCAGATCACCAACAGGCGGCCTCTTCCATGAATGTGTCACACTTACAGACTTCAGAAGTTGCATTTTTATACATGGTGCAGGGCCGTCTTGGTTCAAGGGGTTAACATTGAGGTTATAGTTTGCTGTGGTGGTAAACTGGGCTAGAAACACTTGTGATGTTGAGTGTAACATCAGAATCACATTCCAGCTTAATGCGGTGCAGCACAGCCCTCCCACCGGCTACCACCTCAGTCATGAAGAA
>NW_007578067.1:70750-72518 GCF_000690725.1 Stegastes partitus | reverse complement strand
CACGATTGTTTCTTTACAATGTCTGCAGCAGCAGCGTGTGAATATAATGGCTACATCTGTATGCTGCCATGTTTTGGGCCGAGTCCATTCGTCAGCGGCTGTTGTGAGCTGAGCTTTAACTGCCTGCAGTTCCAACAAATCAAACAGAACCAGGCAGAGAAGCAGCGAAGAGGGAGATGCCCCATGGACAGCAAATGCCAAACTGGAGTCCTAACGAAGCCGCCGGTGTCTGAAGGCTGGCAGGCTGCAGCTAATGATGAGGCTTAGTTAGGTGGAGGAGAGGAAACGCCGGTCTTAATGAAACCTGCCTTATCTGATGTCTGGCCGGCCACAGCTAATGATCAGCTGGCTGGAGGGAGGAAGACGAGGCGGGGAAGGAAACGATGAAGTGTGTGCGATGTTGGAAAGGTCACATCAGCTGTTGTGTGGCAAAAGTGTGACGCTCACATCTCACCTGTTTTCGTACTTTAAACTTCTCAATTAATCGCATTTTTGAGCATTAAGAAGCAAAGTTTGTCAGTTCAAATACATTTTGGTTGACGACTGAATCATCGAATGGACATAAACGTGAACTTAAACGACCAAATGTTCATTTTTCATCAATAGCCGTCCGACACTAAATGTAAAACCTTCTTCTATGTCGGATCGCAAGGCTGTCGGATTGTCAAGACGGAGGTCGAGGTACAAGGAGGGCCTGATGCTTGAAGGATAATTTATTGTTAATATTTATTGTTTGTAGTTGTTATAATAACTAGAGCACACAGGCTGTACTTGGCTGCTGTTAGTTAGCGGTCACACTTCTGTTTCCACCATCAGTGGCATCAGCGACAGGGGAGTGGCAGATACACTCCATTGTTACCATCCATGTTTACTTCCATAAACACTGAGCACGCTAGCTGCATGTGACGTCATTGTCCTCTTCTGCGCATGCGGGACACTTTTGGGTCGTATGAAATTCACACAGCAGATCACATACAAGTCGCATTTACTTGGAAATGTGAACAAACTCGCAAAAAATCGGATTTCACAAAAAACCCCAGAATTGAGCATTAAGTCCTGCAGTGTGAACGTAGCCAATCTGTTCAGTCAGATATTACACCGTTATCCTTATTTGTGACATAAAATGTCATGTCGGAGTCAGAATCCAAGGCTGTCGGTATGTTATGGCTGTTTTTAATGGGTTCCTAAAAACCTGTCAGATTGCAAGATTTTTGGATTGTTAAGGGTCAGATTATCGAGTCACGACTGTATATCTATCTACGTTTTTCATCTGGTTCTGGAGCGTCGCCCTTGAGCTCATTTCCATAAAGTACGCTTGACTTCTGCTTTATGCAAATTTGGCAAATTTTGACCAAATGGCCCCTGTGGACACGCAGCATTAGGCCTCGATAAGTAAAACAACTTTCCGTCCAACAAGCCAAGCAACGGTCTTGTCTTCACCAAACTTTCTTGTGCGCTGATGTCACTCATCCTGTGCATCTTCTTTGCGGCTGGCATATAAACTTCAGGTGCGCTAGCGCCACCTACCAGCTGGAGTGTGTGGATCAGTGTTACCGTTAAAAGATGCGATTAAATGTGTTTTTTTAAATGCATTATTTTTTCTGTAGTTAATTCATTCGAAATTAAATGAGCTTCAGCATAAAATGCTGTGGGCTGGAAGGTGGCGCAGTTGGTAGCACTGTTGCCTCGCAGCAAGAAGGTCGCCGGTTCGCGTCTCAGTGGTGGCACCAGAATCTTTCTGCGTGGAGTTTGCATGTTCTCCCCGTGC